>NC_079905.1:4964549-5264549 GCF_024868665.1 Triplophysa rosa | reverse complement strand
AGTGCTAGGGCTGCAGCTATCGATTCTTTTACTAATTGAGTATTCTACTGATTGTTCCATCGATTAATCGGGTATTCGGATAATAAGTACTTTTTCTTTATTAAAAAGCAATACTAAATATATAAGAGAAAATAAGACAGGTCTCTTAAAATGAGTAAAACAACTCATTTGTTTCCTTTTTAGAATAAATAAAGTTTTTATTGCTGAAATTGCATACAATAATATCTGTGAAAACTAAACCCATTTAGTACATTCCATTGCCATATTAAATTCAAAATGCAATATAATACAAATAAATAAATAAGAAACATGAATAAAAATAGAAAGAATAATTTCAAAGGTAAACAACTAACTTCAGCTTATGCATGATGCATTTAGTTTATATAAATTTACTATTAAATAGTAATATATAGCCTATGACTTTTATTTTGGCAGGTTGTCGGAAGGCTCTTATTTTTTAGTATATCTGTTTCTTCACTCAAACAATAACATGTTTGTGAAATAAACTCTCAGAGCAACTCTGGAGGTGAAGTTCGTGTCCTCATTCAGCGCAGACGCAGACAAATTTATGAGCATCATGCGTGAAGCACGTTAAACTGTGCAGTTCATTCACGCAGAACAGCCAGATGACATGTGTAAATAACAGGATTCGGCATACACACGTCCACATCTAGTTTGATGGACTCAATGCAGCAGGAAAACAAGTTTCACTCGCAAAATAGACTAAAACTAAGTAAAATAGCAGTTCGCCATTTCAATAAGCTATCACTTATTTTTCAGCATGAGACATATGTGTGAGCGTGTGAACAGACTAAAATGCGTGTCTCGAGGTGAGTGCGTGAGACTTGAGAGTCCTGTAACATGAACAGAGTTTAGCGGGCGTAATAATGGTCCGTGGGGAAACGCAGTGCTCCGTGTGTACTGTAGTTAAATGGATTAAACAATCATTAAAATGATTTTTTGTATTCAAATTACTCGAGGAATCGTTTCAGCCCTAAGTGAGACTAATAAAAATAGAATAGTATCATAATTACAACTACACCTTAAACACATTATGAAAAAATAAAATGATTTCACAACAAATTTCAGTCAGTTCTGTTACACAAGGTATCGGTCTTTGGTATCGGTACATTTTTACGAGTACAAGTACAAGCACATGAGCTTAGTATCGGGCCCGATACCAATACTGGTATCGGTGCATCCTTACTTCTGACCAAATCTTACACAACATTTTATATATAGTCAAATACATTGACAAATACAAAGTTTAGAGAATGAAATATTTTCCCTGTTGCATTTCTGTTAAAAATGAAAAATCCACTAAATATGCACACATACTGTACATTGAGTATTTGTGCACGTGTTCTATGCACTTCATTGCACACCAAATTTGCAAATATGTTTGTGTGATATAGATGACATGGTCATTTTACTTTCAGCTAATTCCTTAAATTCCTTTTACCTCAGGAAAAGGCTCTCTTGACTTGCTTGACCATAAAACAATGCACAACACCCCCAGTATAGTTAGAAATGCACACTTCACATTAACTATCATTGGAGTTCATCATTATGTACTGTAAATGCCATATTTTTCTTTTCAGATGGGGTTGTTTAAGATGACTAAACGTATCTACATCGAATTAAGTGTAAAAAACAACATTAGCAATGACCAAAACGTGCAATATAATCCATTTTATTAAATAATATAAACAAATTAAATGCAAAGGAATTTAATTGGCAATTAACAATTGGTGTTTTTGTTGTTGAAGTCGAGCGAAATCACACCTCAAGCTTTACTAGCTGTGTGCTAACTCATAATGCAAACCTAATATTTATAACATCACTGTCAACACTGCTTATCGAGACAACCTGCTAAAAATCACTCTTTCTCTGAAATATATGTATATAAACACAACAATAAAGCAACGCAACCATACCATTTAGTAAAAAATATACATGTTTTCGTCAAGAGCCGGAGGAAGTCCACTGGGCTCGTGCACTCACCGTTACGGTCGCTCGATTAATCCCTGGATCGCGCGCGGTCATTTAAATAATTGCGTGGTATGAGCACGACCATCGCTTTCATTGGGACATTATTGTACTAATATAAGTGACGTGTGGTTATTTGTCGTATCTAATACATCATTTGGTTTTCCTCGTGGTGGTCTGTTGTGGGGTCCCGACTGAGACGTATCCATACACACAACATCCGTAATAGACCGGAAGAGCGCGAGAACTGAGTGGGAGTCAGTTCTGGAGGATGTGATGCACGGGGTTGTATCAAGTTAAACAATGAATAGTTGTAAAATGTAAAATCCTTTAACGTGCATTTTAATGCTAAACTTTCCCTCACGGACACGTGTTGACATTAGATTTTAAGAAACATGATTTGGTGGATTAATCACTTTATTACGAGTATACGAGGCCTACTATATTTGTGAGGAGACTTTTGTGGGGACACATCAGAATTTGGGTTTGGCCCTTACTTGTCCAGCCCTGTACACACACAAAATAAAAAACAGGGTGTCACCTTGATGTGCTTTTTATATTTATATAATATTGGAGGAGTTTCTATCTTTGCAGGGCTCCCAATAGCTGCTTTTTTAATAGCTAATTCTATCTAAGTCGATAATATTAAATACATTTTTAACAAATTTAAGTATACACCTTAAAGGGAGTACTTCACCCAAAAATGTAAATTCTGTCATCATTTACTCACCTTCGAGTTGTTCCAAATGCGTATGCATTTCTTTGTTCTGATGAACACAGGGAAAGATATTTGGAAAAATGCTTATAACCAAACAGAACTCAACACCCATTGACCACCATAGTAGGAAAAAAACAATGGTAGTCAAAAGTGCCCCAGAACTGTTTGCTGTCCTACATTCTTCAAAATGTCTTCTTTTGTGTTCAACAGAACAAAGAAATGTATACACATTTGGAACAACTCGAAGGTGAGTAAATGATGACAGAATTTTCATTTTTGGGTGAAGTATCACTTTAAGATCAAAAGATTTTGAAAAAATATACACACTATTTATTATATTAAAATATATTATTATAGAAATTATACAAATATTTTAATGGTCTAAAAAAGATGACCCATGCTCAAAATTGGCACACACTATTTTTATTGGTCTTTACATGACATGTCCTCTGTACATACAGTAGATGAGTCCTAATTCCATTAACGTTTACATTTTTACACCAGTTTACTTTTATATTCAAAATACCTGTATTTCTAGCAAAGCTACCTGGAAAGGTCCGTCCAATTCGTTTTGCTATGACACCTGATTCTTAAGCATTTTTAAGCTCTTAGGACTGAAACCATTTCTGGAGCTCTTCTGCCCTATTCTGAAAGGTGGCACGCAAATTCTCGGTGGTCTTCTCAGCTTTCTCTTTGAGATCCTGCATTTGTGATTCCAGCTGGTCTTTAATTCCTTCAGCCTGGCTCTTCAGCAGCTCTCCCAGAGTTGTCAGCTTGTCTTCGGCACGCTGAAGCATGTCAGAGAAGTATGGTTCAAGGCGATCCTTTATGTCTTCCATACTCTGAGCAGTGCGAGAGCGAAGTTCCTCAAAGAATGTTGACAATTTCCTTAAGATCAGACGAGGAACAATCAGTGACATTGTTCGAGAGACAGTGAGATTTTGAAAAAAAAATCGTGTTTGTATTTATTACAAATGTCAGTTCTGAAGAGGTTCATTTAAAGAGGTTCACATTGATGTTATTTAGATAATTTGTTTGAAAACATGATTTATTCATTACACAAAAGTACTCATAACTTGCTCTCCAATTTTTTTCACTAGACTTACTTGTTGATGTCCTGGGTGTCCTTGCTCAAACGTTTCTTTAGTTTTCGGATGTAAGCATTGAACTTGTTCTTGACTTCATCAGTGTTCTGCTCCACCATGGTCTGAATCTCCTGGGTGTATTCAGTGACACGTTCCTTAGCTTCCTCCATGTGTGTGCGAAGTTTATTTGCCAGAAGTTGCAGGTCGTCTTTAAATTTCAGGGCAGTCTCCTGTGCATAGGGGGCCAGTTTGGTCTGCACATCTTCACTGTACATTTGCAATTCCCTCATGATGTCAGAGATCAGTTTGCTGCAAATAATTAAAACGGTGATGTTTTTGTTACTGGAAGTCAGTTTCCAGTGTAGTATGGTATATCTTGTCTTCATAAACAGCTTCATTTTTATGCTTTTTAGTTTTTAAAGCTTTCACAGATCTTTACAGACTGACAGATGTCTGAATCTTTAAATAGAAAAAAAATGTTGTGGTTTAACTAACTCTAATTCTCTGCCGATCTGGGTGTTCTGGATGCTGTCCCTCATCTCCTCAGCATTGGCCACCTCAGATAGCCGGCTCATGAACCAATCCACTTGCTCCTGCAAGGTCTTGTTTGGGTCATCATGAAGCAAGAAGCGCCCATGGCAGCCTACAGCACAGAACGCAATCTTTTCAGTACTACATGAATATTGGTAAAGTTGCACGCTATTTTTTTTGCAAGGAAAGTCATGTGTAAGATCTTGCATCCTAATGAAAATATGACATTTTCAAACAATCTGTCAAGTTACCTGGATATTAGATAATGCCTCATTTGCCACATTTACTTAAATGATGTTTAAATGCATATACAGTGAATAAATAGTTTAGAATTTGTTAAGGTTTGTTTGAACTCTTACCTGAAATAATGGCCAGAGCGAGGATTACAGCTGCAAACTTCATGTTTGTTTTAGACAGCACACCTGCACAAAACAAATGCAGAGTAGTTAAGAGCTGATGCAATGTTCTTGAAAAATATATGCGTGAAAAATTCCACAGAAGTGGAAGTTGAGTTACCGGACAGATCTTCCAATGTATTCTGTAAGGAGTGTTTTGAAACAGCTGATATATATATATGAGTGGGTCAAATGCTGTTATTGGTCATAATGTGATGACGATTAGGAGATGAACTGGCAGCCTACGTCCAAAGTTCTTTAGATGCTTTGCAGTTTGCTTTTATGGTAGTATTTCATTCCACGTCGCATGATTCCAAAATGAAAAAGTATAGTTAAAATGTGTTCTTTGTTGTGGAGATGATGCTCATTGGTGTAAAAAATGAGTCTATCTGACACAGGAATAGCACGAGTAGAGTATCATATTTAAACATCAAGACATCAAGTATTTTTATACAGCATTTAGGAAGAGGGATTATCATAGAAGAGTGGTTTTAATAGGTCATTTGTTGAATTACTATGCAAATGGTAAATGTTAATATTTTATTATTATGCAACAACACGTTGTACACAATGTTATTAATACGTGGACATGGACATCACATACTAGAAATCAAAGGTCAAAGCTCATCTCTCTCTATCTATTTTATCACTCCTTAATAATGACTGTTCACCACATTAGCAATTAGATTTTTGACTATTTTAGCATTTTAAAACAAGGTCTTATTTACTTATTTACTATCTTTAAACCCATATGTTACCCAAGTGTCTGTTCTGACATCTATTTTAAAATGACTACTATTTAGAAAAACAAATTTGTACTGTAACACAACCAACATATGTTAACACAATTTATCCTGTCAGCAAACTGCTATCGTCCATGAGAAGCCTCTTATCTTGAATAGTTCACACGGACGTGTAGACTTTGTGCAAGCCAACTTTTCTGACCTATACCACGCATAACAGATCAATTGGAATTAAGCAATAATGTACAATAGGCTGTGTTATATTTTATGACCCCTATGGCACAGCCTCATCTGGAGTGACTATAGTTTTGATAAAACTATTGAAAAATACTGAAGACACAAATGTTTAGTATATGTTTATTTTTTTGTTTGTAATAATGGAAATAACAATTGGCTATGAATGTTGTGTTTTAATATTAACAAAGTGAAGAGGTCATAGCTCATAGTGCCTTATCATAAATGAAGCACCAAAGTCTTTATAAAAGTTTTATAAAAGAAGGTTCATATACACTGTGAAAAAAATCTGTACATTGACAGTTACATGACTGTATATGTTAACGGAAATTTTCCATACAACATGTGTTACGGGTGTTTTTCCGTTTATATACATTTTCGAATTGCATTATGGGACCGTGATCGCGCCTCCGACAACTTTTGATGCTCATGGACGTATAAGCACAGCCATAACACAACATTTTACCCAAGTTTTTCCACTGGCAAGTACTCTTAATAAAATATTAATACGACATTTCAATTAAACGACTGCTTTATTACCATTATTACTGAACCGGCCATGTAAAGTACAACAGTGAATTTCGTTGGATACTGTTAACAAGAACCGACGTTTTATCAAGACTAAACTGAACTATGAGTGATTATTTGTAATACTTGTTGTTTTTTACTTGTTTTTGTCTTCTCCTCGTCAGTGAATATGCTATCTGTTAATTTACAGTTTATTTGTCAGTATTTTTAACCTGCTTGGTGCTATAACGTCCCATCCCCCGCTGCACTGTGTGACAGACACTGTGAACTTCATCTCCGCTCTGTGTGTAAAAGGTATGTTAATTATTTAATGGAAATATAAAATTACTGTTTTCTTTGTACTATACAATTAACAAGGGCTAGCATTCAAAGGTAAGTTAGTGATATTGTATAGTTTGGTTGACAGTTATCGTACTGTATTTCAAATGAATTTACAATGAACGCTATTTTAAACTTAGCATCTGGCCGTCTGTGTTTCTGTTTGCATATTAATAACTTATTTTATATACGGGTTTCATTCGCGCGCACATTTACTGTAACGTTGTTTTTAAAGTAAACGTATAATTTGTTTATTCATGTCACAGACACCCGATAGTAACGTTAGTCCTAGTCTCGCCAGGTCTGGAACTATCGCCGCTTTCTTTGGAAAGGCCCGCCCAAGAGGCCATATAAAGGTAAAGCAACCAATCACGTTTCGTTTTGTTGAGCGTCATGTTTAGAGGCGTGGAAATGTCCCCGCAGTACAGACCGATGTACGTTCATGAACATGTCAAAAGTTAACAGAAACAAAAATGATTATAAGTTTATCGCATACTTTTAAGAATTGAGCGTTTAGTCGATCGTGATGAATTCTTATAGGAAACCGTTGTAAACACGACAGCTTACTTCTTAGATCAGAAGGCTTTGTTGTTTCCAGGCGGACCGTTAAAAAACGCAACACGCATGTCTCCCGGAAATCGACGACTTCGAACTTGCTGAAGTGTTTCCAGAAAAGTGTGCCAAAAGTGAGAAAGTGAGAAAAACAATTGTACTCGAGATAATGATTTGAAATGTTTTATTGGCTTATTATTTTTATTTCTTACTAATATTTCTTATCTAAATGAGAAGAGGAGGCCACTACCAAAGACAGAAGACATATGATCAGGATCAGCATTGAAGACTTGATAGCTACTGACACCAGACACTCTCTCACACACATGCACACTTTCTGCATCTCTAACGCACACACCCACACACACACTTTCTGCATCTCTAACATTTTAAAGTTTATTTAATTTTTCCAAGCCAAGTAAGGTGATACATTTTTGTTTTGTTTAGGAGGAGCCTGCCGGGTATAAATCCAGAACGTGGGTCCAAAGCAGCAAAAAAGGGCGCCAAGCAGTACAATATACCACCTAAACTCCTTCGATCCCTGTCAGACCTGAATGACTTTCAGAATCCTTGGAAGATTTAAAGGTAATTAAGCACATTTTTTTCATCATACTGCTTCTCTTTTGCCACCTATATTGTTCCAAGTATTGTTGTCAAAAGTACCTACACTTTATTTGGTAAAATCTTATAGTGATAGTTCACCCAACAATGAAAATTCTGTCATCACCAAAGAGTGGTGGCACCCATTCACTTGAATGGGTGCCGCAACTCATACAATGCAAGTGAATGGGTGTCGCCACTGTTCGGTTACCAGCATTCTTCAAAATATCTCCTTTTGTGTTCTGCGGAAGAAAGTCAGTCATACAGGTTTGAAATGACAAGAGGGTGAGTAAATGATGACAGACCCAACTGTTGACATGCAAGTAATCACAACAGTTGTAAGTTAAATGTTTGTTTGTATTATTAGTGATGTTTACTTTTTGTTTTACAGCCATATACTGTAAGTATGGAGTGAAAGAAGACGAAAGACGTGGATGTGATATTACAACATATCCTTATGCATGTTCATCATTGTAAAATGTAATTGTAACTATAGTAGTTGAAGGTTAAGTGTTTTAAACTTTTAATTTGGATGCCTTTTCAGTGGTTCAGTCCTGGTTTAGGTCTGGAATTACATTGCATCTCAAAGTTGACTGTTGAAGATGTTCCCAGTTTTCTTGCCATCTTGGAGTTAACTTGGTTTCTTTAAATGTATTTGTAATTTGCCCACTTGTTCTTACACGTGCACCTTAAAGTAAAATTTTAAGCCAATTTCCAAAGAAGTTGTTTGCTCAAGTAAGACCTCTTACAGTATGTTTTTCTATTTTAGTCATTGTTACTTATTTAGTAATTATTTGTAATTACAAATTATTTATATTCATTAAAGAATCTGTTTTTATTACAAAGTTGTTGTTGTTTTTAATAATAATGAATATAATCACTGTAAGTACACAGTTACCTAACAATTCTTTACTGCTTCTTCACACTTATGTATACTGTAGAAAAAGGGTTTTGTTTTACTGTAGGTAAACTATACATTAAGAGTATTTTTCCATTTTTTTAATTACAGGGGAAAGTCAGTGAGTGTTGGTATACCATTAAATGAGTGAAATTGCCCTGTTTATTTATTGTAGGTATACCATTAAAACACAGAAAATAACTTTTTTTAATATAGACAAACTTTTAAATAATAGAAAATGTTTAGTTTTTTACAGTAGTTATACCATTAAAAAACAGAAAGTTTCTTGTTTTTTTACTGTGGGCACACTGTCAATTAAAAGAAAATTTCCATTTTTAATTACGGTAAAAAGTCTGTGTAATAAACTGCCAGTACTTTTTTTTACAGTGTAGGTTCACAGTAGCATAATCCTTTGCAAAATGAATTAAGAATTTGCCATGTTGGGGTCAAATCCCAGACAAGCCCTCTGACCTGTGGTGTGACAAGTTTTCTGACATGACAAAGTTTCTGACACCTGAATGGCCTGTGAAGCAATGTGCCAAATCGAACAAAGACAGTAATGCTTTCTGACAATCACATGATCAAATTTCAGACGGGCTCATCACCTTATAAGGTTATTGTCACTCAAACAACATCATCTTGGTCTAGGATGCCACAGACTGTTTTTGAGATGAGGTTTAAGTTTGTGGTTGCTTTATGTACTGTAAAGTCATCGGTCTATGGTTTGACTCTTTAGGACTACTGTATTTACACAATGGCTGAAAATAAATCAATACATCTTACTGAACCTACTAATAGTATTTTCTTAAGAATTTGCTATTATTTTGCATCAATTTGTGCTTTCATTTGTGTACTTTTGCATCTGTTCCTATTTTGTTTGGTAAATATATGAACCACTCCTGTAAGATTAACTTCAGTGTAATGCTTGATAAACTGGTAAGGCAAATGTAATAAAGTTTGGGTATATTAAAAGGTTGTTTGTCTCACCAGATTAATGAGATAAGATGTTCTAAGCATAGTACATAGTCATCAAATCTAAGACCATTGCGTACGAAACGGGAGCATGATTTAATAAAATGGAGATGTTTTTGTAGATAGATATCAAACACAATGTTTTATTTGGATATAAAAACATTTATGCACAGTGAACAAAGAAGAATATTTGGTGCAACTGTAAACAAAAAGCAAGCTGTTAATGCATATTAACCAGAACGGTAACAAAAGCAGTGGAGTGTCCTTTCATTTTACTGCTTGTTGTTGACAAAAGATTCCCAGAAAGATGTTAACTGAGCCTTCAGGTCCTGAGCATATGGATCCAGTTTGCTGATCAGCTCCTCTGTATTAATGCTCTTCTGAATCTCCTGACTTCTCTGGGCCAGCTGAGCCTGGAAGCTTTGAGCTAATGGAGCCATGTTCATCTGAAAGTCCTGGAGGTGTTGGTCCAGTTTCTGCTTGAGCTCCTCGGTTTGGGGTCCCAGCTCCATGAGATTTCTCTCCAGGCTTGCCTTCAAGTCCTCGGCCCCCTGGAGTAGTTTAGATTTCAGGGCTTCAGAGTTTAGGGTCTCTGCATATGGAGTCACGTCCTTCTTCATCTGCTCGACCTGCTTTTGAATATCATCTCTAAGCTCTTCATAATAAGGCTTGAGCTGGGACTGCACAGATGTCAGTTCCTGTTCCATACGCAGTTTCAGCTGATCTGCCTCCTGTGAAAGTTTGGCCAACAGCTCTTGGGTCAGAGGAGTCACTTGACCTCGAATGGTCAGGGTGTAGTCGTTCACGGCATCTGCACTTTTAGAGATCTTGTCACTAAAAAGACAGACAGATGTTTGTGTTTTTCATTTTCATTGTGTATTTTTAGTTTTATAGCGGGTTTATCATCTAATGTAGTATTTGCTTACTTGATATCTTGTCCCAGTTCAGAATTTTTGATCATCTGCATTGTGTCCTCGGCTGTGAGGGTTGCCTGTGCGACATAATTCCAGAATGCATTTTTCACCAGCTCCATACTGGGCTCTGCTTGGTCCGGCCACATCATATTGGCATGGCAACCTATTAAATAAACCAGAATTACAATACAATTAACATAAGGTAAAAATTGTTACAACTCTGATGGTATCCTTCATTCAAAAGTGAGTAAATTGACAAATGTACTCACCGCAGAAAGCTGTGATAACAAAAACTACAAGGACCTTCATGATTATGTGAAGAATTTAAAAGAAAAAAAGATTATTTAATCCAAACAATATAAAAGGCCTTCTGTTGTGCTCCTCCGTGTGCGAGTGTGAGAAGGTACAAGTGCTGTATATAAACAGATTGTAGTGTCGTGATAAGGCAGTAAAGTCCAGAAGGCAGTGCCCTGCTGTACACCGCCATGTCATTCATTCCACATCATGAAGATCATGAGATCATGAGCTGAACTGACCTCAGACCTGTGACTCACATTCCTACATACAGCAAATACTGTCTTAAAAGTGTCCTGTAAATTTTAAATGAAATTTAAAGTCAAGTAAAAAGTAGTAAAACTACTTAGAATAACACAAATAATAAGAATGCAACCAAATATTAAATAATAGTGTCCCCCAAATGTCAAACTGTGGGAATGAATAATTTAGAATTACATGTATTTTGACCACTAATCTGAATGTCCAGTTTACGTACGAAAATTTGTCCTCCTCAACCACAAACTCGTAATAAAGCTATACTTAAAACTAATTATGGAAGAATAAAAATGCACATCACAATTTAGATTTCATTTTGAATTAATGTGCTTAGATCAAATATTTCTACACAATAGTGTGTCCTAAAGATAATATTTAAAAGGTAATACTACAGTACCATATTCTAAACGACTTAAAACTAATCAATACCCTTTTTATTCAACTTGTATTACAGTACGTAAGTCAAATACAATCTCGTCTTAAAAAAAAGCAATTCCTAGTTGTCAATAATCTAATTTTTCAACAAAACAGATTTTATCATCGTTTATTTCAACAGAGCAAAGCTACATGCCTAATACAGATAAAAATACAGTTATTTTACAGTACTGTCACATAATCATGTAGTTATTTCATTTGTTTGAGAAATTCCGTTTGTATTTGTCAGTGCTGATCCGCACATATATATCCGCATGTTTCATGTAATGATTGATGAGTCAGGAATTAAATGAGGGTCCATCTGGACTTTGTCAGCTTCATCACAACACTTACCTGCATATAAAAGGACCTGGTGGCTGCTATACATAAATGTATACATAGAACAGCGCAGAGGAAAAACAATCTAATAGAGACAATTTACTTGTATATGTACCAATACAATTATAGAGATACTCCAGCAAAGCATTTAAAATGATTGAAAATGAAAAAAAAAACACCCTGAATATTGCCTAGAGAAAACTAAACCAACCCAAAACCCAGATAAAGAATTACATTTTCAAACACAGAAAATAATTTATAAAAGATATTTAATAATAACAAACAATAAAGTAAAATAGAGTCATGATGATACATTTTTGTTCTATTGCATTTGTTTATCATTGACTGGAATAATTTATTTTTGTTTAAATGACAAGAATAACCAATCTCAAACACACAAAACAAAAAAACAAATATTTCTGTCGTTCATCTTCATTTTGCCTTATAAGTAGCAGATACTGATGAATATGCAAGTATGTTCAAGTCTTTACCATGTGACCAGTGACATCACTGGTCTGTAAACTGCAGCAATAACCATGGCGAAGGCAGGTTTAACCAAGGGCGATGCCGAATCCACACTTGAAGGTGTTTTTTCTATGATTAAGGAAAGCACAGAGGGCCAATGACAGAGGCAGGGGCTGTAACTTCTTTTCAAGAGTGGCTCCTACCACCCAGTTACTGTCTAATGAACCTAGAGCGAAAGCGGCAGATTTAGAAAACATAAACGTCACTTGATTTCTAAATGCCACATATATTTTAATTAGATATTTCTGAAGCGGTTAAGGTTCTAGGTGTTATGGTCTACGGGTAATGTACAAAAAGATTACAAAATTACTAAACTTATATAATTATTCCTTTAATTCCTTTGCTTTGCAGTGTTCCTAGACTTCACACCCCCTTAGTTAGTAGTACTTGCCTTATAAAAAATGTCTGAATATGACAATGTCTGTGTGTATACAAATTAGTGAGTGCACAACCAACCTTTAAAGACCAGATTGGCATTGGGGACATCCAGCTGGTACCCCAATGATACACTTGTGTCTTGCATACGGGCACTTGCTTCAAAATCCACACCAACCTGCAACTAATACCCAAACATAAAACATTTGTGGATATTAGCTGTTAAAAGAATGCAAGTTAGAAAATGATTTTAAAACCACAGCTAAACATCTACCCCATCTACCTGGTCATTGGCTTTGTGATAATATGATGCATGACCTCCATCTCCTCCTAGTGTCAATGTGGCGACGCAGTTGCTACCTGTTTTAAGACATGCATTAAGAGAAAAATGACTTCCAATTACCTAAAAACTTAATTAATTAATTTAATTTCCTTTAACTTATGTGTTTTTTTAAATGTATAATTAGAATTTCTGCAAAGGCATCCGTCTCTGCAAATGCGGAAAAAACTGCAAGGTTACATCCAAACCACTAAGTGTCAGTATAACATTCAAGACGACTTACCAGAAGTCTCTTATGTGTGTATACCTGTATATCTGCCGGCAAGAGACATGACCGTGCCCTCCTCTCCCGGCCGACGGTGGTACACCAGCTCTCCCCCTAATGCCAATGATGGAGTGACAGACTGAAGATAATGAGCAACAACAATTCCTGCAAGAGACAGTCAAAATAACTCATGAGAAAGTGAAAGGGAAAAATAGAATAAATTAAGCATAAATAATGAGTAGCAGAGGAGACAATTACCAGACCCCACCAGCACATCTGGGTTGCCAAAGGTCACTGCAGCAGTGAAATTTTCCCCTTTATATTCAGCATCTCCTTGCCAGTTAACGAACTTCTGCTGCTGTGTCTGATAGAGAACAGCATTAGAAAATTGCAGAAATGCATTGTTATATCATAACTGAAAAAACATAGCCTAGAATTTTACCCATACAGACCTGGAAGGCAAGTTTGGAGCGCACTCTCTCTGTGACCTGATAGATAATCTGAGCATTTAGACTCCCCGTGTTGTCCATGTCACCAACAATGACAGGAAAGGCCTGACAAAAAATTAATGCTGTAAATATGATTCTTTCAAAATCTGGTGATGTTTCTGGAGGACAAATCCTAATGCTGCTATGCAGTGTTGGGGAAAGTTACTTTTAAAAGTAACTAGTTACAATATAAAGTTACTCTATAAAAAAGTAACTAAATACGGTACTTGGGTAATTTTTGTGGAAAGTAACAAAGTACTTTTTGCGTTACTTTTTCCTCACCTAACTGATGCTCATGCTTTTCCAGACTTTGCTGTTCTTTAGTGTTTAACACTGTAATGCATTTAACAATCCTATATAGTCTATAACACACCTTTATTTTCTTAAAAAAAAAACACATTTCAAATTTTCTGACCAGTAGTCCTCATCAGAGCTCTGCCTACTGTTGACACTGCTAACGTCGGTGTCACTCTCCATATTTATTGTGTTTTGACAGCGCGGTTAGTTGCACAAGATGGCGCCGGTGAGCTTTCGGGACGGAAGAGACGTTTCCAGCCGTATAACAATGTGTGGGAAAAGGAGGATTTTTGGCCGGCAAATATGGGTGTTTTTTTTTTTAGATTTAATAAAGTAATATATAAGGGATATGACAGATCCTCTTTGCATTGCTGAGCACTTCGTTGAGCCAAAACAACTCGATAGTGTTATACGAAACTATGATTAATCTAATATATAATATATTACTAATATTATATAATATTATTTTGAGGGGAAAATGACATTAAACATATGCTCCGCCCACTCCCAACCCTTCTTCTAACAGTGACCATGCCCATTTAAATCTGCAGATCTGTGCGTGCAGCGCCACAAACAGTCGAACACAGCTTATGTTTACGTTCACGAGACCATTGATTGCTGTTGCGTGTCACGACTTGCGCTAATTTCGCAGTCTGAAAGTTATCTTCCAAACATGATCAGCATTTGCAGGACAATTGATTGCTGTTTCGACTCGCGCTAATTTCACGATATTTCCTTATCGCTTGGTAACAAATTACCTCAGTGCTATGAGAGCGGGAGTGGCTTAGCTGGGTGAGATTTTAGTGGAAGTATGTCATCACCCTGCGTGCATAGTCTATTTGTGGGATGAATTGGAAAAAGCCCAATCTTCTGAATTCATCCCAAAATGTTCCAGTGTACACTATACACTTAAACTTACAAGTGAATATGTGCATATGTTGGATAAAAACAGCAACATGTGTTTACCTCAGCTTGGTCTGTCTGCTTGGTTCCCACATAAGTAGCTCCAAATCTGTAACTGGAATCTCCCACAGTGCTTAGCAATACTGTGTGGTTCACCTGTAAAACGAGAGATTGCAGATACTTACAACCAACCTGGCAGAGCTGGATATAACAAACAACCGCCAAGGTTTACAAGTTACAGGATAAATCAGCTTCACCAGTGAACACTAACCTGAAAATGGTTGCTTAAGCCCTTGTTCAACATTAGTCTAACACCCTCCATTGGCATAGGAAAAACCTCTGAGGGAGAGACAGAAAAACAACAAGAACCAACTAAGGGTTAAACTTTAGTATGAGAATAAAAAAATATAAAGAATATAATATTTAGAATATAAAACTGTTAATGCACTAACTACTGTGAACTAACGATGAACATATTCTTCAATGTAGAGGAGAAAAAAGGTAATTATACAATACATTTCAAACGTTTAGAGTCACATATTTAACTTTGTTTTACACTTTTAGAATAAAAGTAAACTCATCAAAACCATGGAATAACCCCTTATCTAGAATTTGCAGAAATATTATTTTGTGTACCAACTCCTTGAAGTCTCACCCTGGGATGGTTCAGATGGATCAGTACTGAATGAGTTCCCATATTCTGGGCTCTTTAAATGCTGCCTCTTCGTTATTCAGTCATTGCTTATGAAATGTTAGTTTTGTCATCCAAGAAAAGTATAGGTTTGAACATTTACATGTTTGCCTGCAAAACTAATTACAGACATTTTAGCATACACATTCAGAGATGTGTAAGGTCAAGGAAAACATTTAATTCACGTGACCCTAAACTTTTGAACGGAAAAAATGCTTTTATTCAGTGATTTTTAAAATCGTCAACACCACTGAAGACGAGGCATTATCTCTGACCTTTACATTTGCGATGGCACTCCTCAAAGGCTCCGGGGTTTGGAAGGGGAGGCTCTTCGTTCTGGCTGCCGGCGATAGAGACCGGTGCCACGGATGGCATTGTGAACCCCGGTGGCACTGACACCAAGCCCGCTCCGCCTGGCGCTGGTGGGCTCGGAGCACTGGCAGCCAACACACTGCCCATTCTGAAACAAAACTATAGTGGAGAGCACAGGATGAACGACAGCAATGACAATAAAGTCCTTCAAGGTCTTTTATATAAAGGAAATTACTTAACAGGACTACCGGTTTACTCAGTTAATACGAATCGTACTGCCGCTTTGTTAAAAAAACAACACATACTTTAAGTTGTATGAAAAATTAGCTTGAAAGCTAATGGCACATGCGTCTGTTATTCACGAGACACACAACTTGGTAGGATGTAAAATAAATGTCGTGCAAATCAAACATAGATTACTGTCACTCGCTGAAATTTCCGTGATGGATACTGTGAAATTATCAAGCAAAATCTCAATGATATTGAATCAATGACAACTCACGTTGAGCTTCTCAGAGGACGATTCTCCCGGTTACAGAACCACGTGTTTCCTCTGCACTCCGCCCACTTTCAGTGACGTGTCCGGTCGACCGAATGACTATTGGCTTGTTTACCTGCCAATCACCGCCCAAAAACAGAAAGGGCATCAGAAAGAAAATTAGTTTTATTAACAAAATTCCTTAAACAAAGTTTGTATTACAATGATGTTTTATTTATTTGATTTTAGTACAATAAAACAATACTCTATCAGCAGCATGTGGGAGTTGAGGTTGGTTGCAGGGTAAAATAATGACACTAAAACAGGTCATTACTGTGAAGGTCAAGGATTGACTGAAGGTCAGATGGGGTCCAACAGTCAAACTGGTACATAGAATTATAATTCCAATCAAGAATACTCAGTGTTTAGTCATGCAAAAAGACAATGGATTATTTATTATTGCATCTGTTATTCAATTCAACTCAGGAACTCAAAATATAGAACATCTTTGAAATCATGTGGCAACAAATACACATCATGTTTTTAGTTTAATTACTTTATTTTTCTTTAACAATTTCAGCCTATATATGCTTAATGTACTGCATTTTAACCAAAACTGGAAACTAGTCACAGTTCGAATAGTTCATGTCCAAAAACATTTAAAGGGACAGTTCACCCAAAAATAAAAATTCTGTCATCATTTACTCACCATCAAGTTGTTCCAAATCTGTATAAATGTCTTTGTCTGATTAACACAGAGAAAGATATTTGGAAGAATGCTTGTAACCAAACAGCACTGACTTGACTACCATAGTAGTAAGATGACAATGGTAATCAAAAGTACCCCATAACGGTTTGCTTTCCTACATTCCTCAAAATATCTTCTTTTGTGTTCAACAGAACAAAGAAAAGCATAAAGCATTTTTTTCTACTATGGCAGTCAATTGTGGCTACGAACTGTTTGGTAATAAGCATTCTTTCAAATATCTTTCTATGTCTTCATCAGAACAAAGACATTTATACAGATTTGGAACAACTCGAGGGTGAGTAAATGATGACAGAATTTTTTTATTTTGGGGTTCACTATTCCTTTAAGCATAAGATTCTGGTGCATCTGACCAGTTTTTTAAATAAAATGTAATGAGGTAAAGTGTTAAACACACAGCTCAGTTGTAGACAACAGTATAAGGACACAGTGGCCCAGTTTCAAAGACACAGCTTATCTTAAACCAGGACTAGGCCTTAGTTAAATTAGGATATTTAAGTGGCTTTTATTAAAATGCCTTAGATAAAAACATTATTGGTGTGCATCTTGAGACAAAACAATGGCAAGGACATATTTTAAGATAGGTCAGGGCAATTTATTTTCAGTTAAGACAGCTCGAATTTTCATTTTAGTCTGGGACTAGTCTTAAGCCAAATGTGTATAGCTAATGGAAGGCCGCACACAAGTATCACACACAAACATGTGGATTGTGAATTGTAAAACTACTTTCTATACCTTAACTCAGAATAAACAATATTTAAACCAAATCATTTGAATTGCAGATAAAAACAAAATATAACACACATAAAAGGCAACAGTGTCATTTGCTTTGGTGTTAATGTGTGGCCTGGATAGATTTTATAGCTTCAGTAAAGGCACAATGGTGCTTCAGACATTCACTTCGATCAGTACAGTGACTGGTCATTATGAATAGCTCGTTTGTAATAAAACATAAATGAAATACTTTGGTACAAGTATTTAACAAGTGCATGTATGTTTCCAGAAGTTCAGTGAAGTTTTGAGCTTCCCATACACCGTGTTGTCATAATGGGTGCTGACAACTGACACGTCTTCCTTTTTTAAATAATTTTTTGTTTTTTGTCAAGATTCATACATAGTTCTTAATTCCCTGTTTTTAATTGCAACCCAATGGACCATCAGGACTTTCTGATGGTCTAATTGAGCCCTGGCTGCCTATGAGCAGGAGATGGTTCCTCTTGCTGTAAGACTTCTCTGATTCGTTTCACACATATGTCAGATGCTTCCTGGGTTTCTTTGCAGACCTGAACTAAGCTCAGAAAGCCATGAGGGAGGTCCTCAACCACACTGAGTGTCACTGGCTGATTCATATTCCTCAGCTTTTTGGCAAACATCACCGAATCATCCAACAGGGCATCCAAAGCAGAGGCCTAAGGAGAACAACCAAAGCAGTATAATACCCGTTTCAGCAATTTACAGATTTGTAAGCACCATTATCATATCTTACCACTAGATGCACCGGTGGAAGGCCCTTGAGAAGGTTGTCTGGCGCAAGTAGAGGAGACACGAATGGGTTCTTCATTATTGGTGTGCAAGGCGTCTGTAAATCTACTAGACACCTGGAGCGGATTGGCTCAAAGTTTTCTGGGTATTCTCTGGATTCCTGTGGCCTGTCTTCGGTGCGTGGAGCGGATGTTAAAATCCCATTGGATGATGTGGTGGAAGAAGGTAATGATGGTTCTTTTTGTTCTGTTAAAGATAGAAACCAAGTGTTCGCTCTTTGGGTGATACTATTAAGCAACTTCATCGTATCATGTCCTAAAGCAGCCAGGGTGTCCAACTGCATTGCTGGTTGTATTGTCTGACTGCCTGTACCTGCGAGAGAGAGAGACAGATAGAAGGATAAAGAGAATTATGAGGGTAGGACGAAATAAGATATGTAGGAGTTTTCAGGTTGACATAAAGCTCTATCTATAAACAGAATAGAAAGCAAAAATCTCAGATATCTGGATCACGCCATGCATTTAACTTCTGTATGAGGAATTCCTGATTTTTCTACTGAAATTGAAACAATTCTAGCCTAAAATAATGTAAAGATGATGAAAACTTCTCACCAGCGTAAGCGTCAATGCATTTGTACAGCACACTCAAAGGCAACAGAGGATCAATCAACGTTAGCAGCCTGGATGGTGATGCATCTGTTGTTAGAAGAGTCGCTGGGTATGCTGCCACAATCCCATCAGGAACACGTACGCCGTGAGATATCGCCCTCATAGAGACGGTTATACACAAGTTCCCACCTGCACTGTCCCCCGCAAAACAAACACGTTCTGCAGTCGAGCCTGTGGAGCAAGATCAAGATTTAGAGAGTCTTCGGACCCCGGTTGGCTTACACTTATGACATTCACATACTAGTATAAACGCTGAAAAATAAAGGTTCATTGCAGCACAGACATTTAAAAATGTACACCTATGAGGTTTGGATGTACTGGATTTTGGGTTGTAACTGGAACACTTGTTTGCATGATTTGACATTGTCATAATATATGATTGGTTCTTACATTTTTTGTTGTATAATTACAAGATATTATGAACTATAAAGCTTTAATGAGTTATATTAACAAACTGATGTAATGCTAACTTGACCTGTGGTGGTTATTTAAAGGAGTGGTTCTCAAATTGGGGGCCGTGGCTCCCTGGGGGGAACCAATATGGATCCAGGGGGGCCACAATTTTTGTGGCATATTATGAAATATAAACATTTATCATAAATTTTGTGCAGTTATACATCAGATAAATAAGACCACAAACCCAAATAATTGATGTTCGAGCATTGTATAATTTAGTATGTTTTTGGTTGAATTGAAATTCTACTTTAAGTTTTTATTTTGGGGGGCCCCCCAAGCGATGCACCCTACACTAATTTGGGGCCTTACAACAAAAAAGTTTGAGAACCACTGATCTAAAGAGTCAGAGCATAGATCAAGTTTATCAAAAGAAGCTATCATCTATGTAAAGTATGTTATTGTAATGACCCGGACATTCATTGTATGTGTGTTCATATAAGGCAGTGTGCTATACAAACCCAGCAAGTGGCAGTTTTTCAAAGCCCAACAGTAAGCGTAGAAACACTCTTCTAGAGCTCGGGGGAATGGGGCCTCTGGAGCCAGAGAGTAATCCACCGAGAGAACAGGCACGTTCAGATCCTTTGACCAGCTCTTCAGGTAATTCTACAAAAGGCACAAAATAAATAAACGTAAAAAAATGATAAACTGAGGTAAGATTATTTGAGCACAGTGGCCATACATGAAACAAAGTTAATATAAAATATCAGCTACACCTCATGTGATTTTGAAGTTTGTGCAACAAAACCTCCTCCGTGGAAGTGTATGAGCAGGCACGGAGAGAGAGGAGACGTTTGACGATTAAAAGTGACAGGTAGAGATAACTGTGGTCCTTCAGGTCGAGAAAATGCCAACAGTTCTGCACTGTCCTATGGAGAAACATTAAATGTGGAGGATATAGGAAATGGTGGAATCACTTATTACAAAACAAAAAATGAACACATTTCTTCATATTTGGTGAGATGAATGTTCAAATCATACGGGATGAACGAAACTGAACTGCATTAGAAACATTTATATGAGCCTTAAGATATCTGCCTTAAGATTTCTGGGATCTATAGTTTTGCGTTACAAAATAGCATAGACACAAAAAAGTTTCAATATATACTAGCGCCCATTTAGTGGTTATCAATTATAACGTGAACATTTTTAACAACTTATCCGTAGCAGCAAGAATTTTAATGCTGGTGCATTCCTAAGAAGTAATAAAATTTAGCAAATGATGTGTTCATTTATTTTCATTAAAATACACACACACACCTGTCCTTGGCGGAGTGTGTGTGATATCAGACGCATGTTGACTGGCCCCGGGCCCCAATGGGCAACTGGAGGCAATACTGAGACTGAGAGACTGGGGTCAGAGGCGAGTGGCAAACTCAAAGCTTCACCTGGCACAGTTAATGTTAGATTCACCTGCACCACACTGGAAGCAATTCTGCACAAACCCTTAAGAGGAAAGAAAACATGAGAGAGAAACGAGATAATCATTTTAAAGCTCTGAGCCATGACATGCGAAGATCACAGTAAATATGCACTTGACGTTTGAGTGTTGTTTATTTCTGTTACATTTTAGCCCGCATGTAGAAGCACAAATATGCTTGCATTGAAGTACTTACTGATAACAACTCAGTCTCAGTAATGTTCCAAAAGCTTTTCCAAAACTGCATGTCTAAGTTTTGAGTGATGCGTTCAAACTCCGACCCCCTCAGCTCAGGGTCCATCACATATTTGCCGGATGTGAAGAAAGAGAGAGCAGCTATGCCTGTAAGTGGTTAGAGCATGGCATTAGAAACACCAAGATCATGGGTTCGATCCCAGGGGGTTGCACATAGTCAGAAACAAATGTATAGTACAATGCAATGTAAGTCGCTTTGGATAAAAGCGTCTGCCAAATGCATAAATGTAAATGTAAGTAGACAGAACTTAACTAACCAAAAACTGACTACATCACAATCTACATCAGCTTTAGCAAGAAAGATTTTTACATTAGCAGTGCAAAGGTCACTGGTTTGAATCCCAGGGAACACCCAGACTGATAAAAACATATAGTGGGTCATGTGGGGAGTGTGTCAAAATGTAAATGCATGAAAGAGGAATATTTTACTCTTAATATTATGTGCTGACACAGTTGCCAGCTAATTCACTACACTGACCTAGGCCAGTCTGCTGTTTCTTGTAGTTTTCACCAAAGGACACCATACTGATGACCACTGTCTGCAGAAACGGCCTGAGAGAAGGGGAGAACTTGGAGAAAAAGAAACAGAGGCTGATGTTATGTTATGTTTCCGGAACACATTTGCATTCTGCAGACCGCACGCAACAGTGAAAGGCTAAATACAAGCATGCATGCTAAAGTAGTTCCTTAGCATCATAAAACAGAGACAAAATCAGAACTATATTGCACTTAAACAGAAGTGTCTTTTCAAAGAATGCAAATAATCATAATCTCACCTGGAAGCCCAAGCAGCGGCCGTAGAAACAAGCCTTGTGCATGGAGATGTATTCTTGTACAAATTTCTTACTCAGCCCCCCTTCCTCCTGTGACAAGAGCTGCCCATGGGCATTGTCATTTAACAAACCCTGTGCCAGGTAAAGCAATGCCCGCAGCTGACACAGGGCACTACAGTATGCCTCCATTTCTGCTGCATTGTGCTCCATTCGAAAAAATGGCCCGCTGCAGTTTGAGGCGATGTAACGGGCTTTCTGGGTGATGTGGGTGGTGCAGGAAAGTACAACCTATGAGGAACATTAAAGTAACAGAAAATTAAAGTAACACTAAGTATTTATTCACTCTCATGTCATTCCAAACCCGTATTACTTTTTATATAATCTGAAACAGGGGATTTTTTTTATTCTGGCCACCCTTTTTCATATTATATAAGAGAACGAGAACTAAAGCTCCAAATGTACAAAAATCCACTATAAAAGTAATCAATGTAAATATAATCAAAATTGTATGTGAGGGACTTTTTGTAATTTGTTCTTTTGCATTTTATAACCAAGATCATTTACAATGTCTGATTAAAGCGACTTTTATGACAAAGAGACATTGGCGTGCAACACATCAATTGCAAATAAATGAGAGGAAGGATTTTATCATTCATAAGTAGTTACCTTCACTAAGGTTCGATATCCATTGCCGGGTGTCTCAGCATCTAAGTCAAAGTGGTGATATACAGAAGTAAAGCCAGTGATCAATGGTTCGACAGAACGGCCGTGTTCCTGAATCTGCCTCATCACTCCCAAAATACGATCGGTGTAGTCACCATGTGAAGAATTGGGGGATCCATTTAGAGCAATGATCACATCCGAACATACCGCCTGCAACGCTGCAAATGCATCCTTATGGTCCATGTCTGAGGGGACTGACATAAAATGTGACCCTGGACAACAAAACCAGTCTTATGGGTCAATTTTTCGAAATTGAGATTTTTACATATGAATAAATAAACTTTCTATAGATATATGAGTTGTTAGAATAGGACAATATCTGGCTGAGATACAAGCGTTTAAAACTCTGGAATCTGAGAGCGCAAAAAAATCTAAATATTGAGAAAATTGCCTTTGAAGTTGTTAATCAGGGGCACTGTGGCAGACCATCCACTCACAAAAATAACGTTTTTATATATTAAGGTAGGAAATTTACAAAATATCTTCATGGAACATGATCTTTACTTAATATCCTAATGATTTTTGGCATAAAAGAAAAATCAATAATTTTGACCCACACAATGTATTTTTGTCTTTTACTAAAAATTTTCCCGTGCTACTTAAGAGGTTTTGTGATCCAGGGTCACAAATGTCTTTACAACACCACTTCGTGCGACTTGTGAAGGTAACAGAGCACAAAGACAAAACAAACAAGCAATACAACAAACAAAGAACAAAACTCTGACAACAGCCAAACAATCTAATGAATATAAACTATTGTGTTCTAAAGACTGACAAATACTCCCTGTCTGTGTCAACTTGCATGACCATCATCGCATATTCCTGAAGCATCTAACTCCCTGCGTCATCGAATCCAGAACACAGTAGAAAAAAGCATGTCACTCACAACATCATTTAAAATGATATTTAGTGGTTTGAAGTGTGACACAAACTGCAGGGAAAAGTCCTATTTTCTCAAAGGATTTGATTATCCTCTGCTCAAATTACTGGAATTCTTCACATCGATCCCACCCAGTACAAATGGATGACACTAGATTTTAGCAACTAAATAAAAGACCCATTTTATAATTAGATACAGTAGCAAGTCAGTGGTGACCTGTAATGCATAAATTAAAGCAGTCACACTCAGGCAGAATTTTACATAGAAAACAGGCTTCTGATAAAGGCTGATAAAGAAATGAATGATTCACATACAGTACAAGCTGCAGCTGCAGGCAACGAAACATCTACAGACCTTTTGCACTTTGAACTGACCACCACGCAAGGGATTCTACTGGACTATCCATACGACAGTACTATTGTATAGTATTAAACATATTGTGCGATATTAAAATACAGTACATAGTATACAAAATGCCTACAGATTGTAATGTTTTCCATTACAAATGATGAACCATCAACTGTATCTTAAATGGTGAGTTTTGGACATTATTCCAGGTCCCACCAATAGAACCCAACACATTACCAGTAGAGACCATTATAGCTTACATTTGATCCCATTCCCATTAAATCCGTTAAATTTTGTTTAACAGAAATTGTGTAAAGTTTCTATTTTGGGTATAGTAAAGATATAGAACAGAAGACTACAGTTAATGCAAAAGGACGACTACATATACACAAGGACTTGAAGTAATAGTAAAAGGATCTGGCAACCCACTCTGAGCGACGCAGCACTTGTCGAAGAACTTGATATGTTGCTGTTCATTAACCTTTCAATGAGACGAAATAGATATCACGAAAAAGATATTTTGCACTGTAGCCCCTCACTCAAATGCAGGTTGACTAGGAGACATGACGCCAAGCGCTCGCCAAAAAGTTTGACCTAAGCAAACTGAAAGCATAACGTTACCTGTCACATAAGTCCAATGCGTGCGACTGCGACAGACCGATGAAAAAACAACCACATATCGAGCAACAGACTGTCCTTTATCGCCACTGACACGCGTGCATTTTCTTGTAAAAACACAGCATTGTAGACGACGTCTTGTGTGTTTGCCGTAACTTACTCGCTCGTATCTTCTTCCTGACAAGAAGTGTGTTCATATTTATGCGGCGCTGCGCAGATTGATGTTCGTATGACATCGAAATTCCGCGAGAGCACAGCTTCCGAAGCGCTCTCGCGGTACTTTGATGATAAACGCTGATTGGTCTGCGCAGCGCCGCATGAAAGTCAAAACAGCTAAAGTTCCGACTGACGCGTAGCATCATGGGTACACGAGTCTCTATGGCACCATAGTACACGACCTGCGCTGTTCTAGTTTTTTAGCAATGCAAACATGTTTTATAGAAGTGTATTATTCTATATTACAAGTATGTATAAACAGATGGGTCGGAGTAGAAATACTTCTACCGGTTTTGAGCTCAGCAATCAGGTTGATTGATAAATGTCACTTTTTTGTCTATGAATTGATGCAAACGTTATGAATGCTTTTACGTAATGGACTCGTGTAGTTCGTGTTTATCATCAGCATAGAAAATAATAAAATCCCGTCAAACTTTTTTGTGACAAATACATACAATATTTAATGAAATAATGTATCCGCAGTGTGGCAGTCATTGTCATTGTCATTGTCAATGTTAATGATGTCTTTTAAAATTGATAATCATCTAATGCCCTCTTTTGGTCAAAGAGGTAACGACACCGTCGTTCAAATATAATCCCAGGAAACGTATATGATAAAATGTATATTGAATGCTATAGCTTTGAAAACACGGAAGAAACAACACTCGGTTAACTTTTTCTTTTCATTGAATATTGATCCAAATGCTAAACACACCTTTTAAAAAGGAACTTAAATCTTTAAAAAAATCCCATTAAGCAAGTTTAATCTTATTTTTTATTTTTTTATTTTTTTTGAAGGTGTCTGCTTCCAGTTTGCACATTTGGCTACATTCTTTATGTTTTAAATTACCCTTTATTTCTTACGACATTTTTTAAGTTTTAACACCTTCTCTGTTAAATATTCGTCCCAGTGACTGGTACTTTTTACCTAAAGTACCTCATACAACTGAATGACCCACTGACCCATTATGTATGTCCGTTTATTTCTCCTATCTAATCTTTAAAGGGAGTGTCGCTGATTTGTGCCTATTTGTGAAACACCTCATCCCTTCGCCTACATTCTTTTATGCTTAAAATAACCATTTCTTTAAGAGCTTCACCAAAAAGCTATCACAAATCACCGGTGACCAGATTTTGTCCAAGTGAAAGTCTGATTCCACAAGAATACACCTTTGTGGTGTCGCCACGAATGAGGCTGACTGTTGCTCCGATGTCCTGCAATGCAGTCCTGAGTCAGCAGAAGTAGAATCAGTACAGTGAGATACGGGTGCTGATACCGACAACCTGTGATGTATACTCATGACACATCTTGTATGATTACATGACATGTATCTTGTCCTGAAATCATGAATACAACTATTTCATTGTGCGATGTAAAGCAAACGAATGAAGAGTGAATCGCAATAGATCTACTCAAAACATCAATGGGAAATATGATGTTACATATGAACTCATTCTGGATAGCCCACTTTAATTTTCCAACGACAAAAGACTACAATAAAAAAGCAAAGGACCGATCAAACCACATTGAGAGACTTTCCCCATAGGCGGCTTACAGTGTGGGATCTGTCCATATTAAGAAAAGACCCATGAACACACTCACGTTAGGGAATTTCCATAGACATATAGACTTTTATACTGTACACACTGTATATTCCACCCCCTAACCTTCAATCTACCCCTAAACCTGATCGGCGCAAATCCTGAATTTTTTAAAAGCATTTCAAATAAGCATCATTTAATATATTTCGCTAGCTAGTCGCCATAATTCATAAATCATTCAGCTAACTTCTACCAGTGTTTGACAACACAACACAACACCAATGTTTGATTACACTACTGACAGATTGAAAAGTAAATACACAAAATAAAAAGACCATTACAGAAATACACATAATGGGTGTGTCCTTGTATAAATAAAGGCAGAGAATTGCTCATGCTGTTCTGACCTTCTCCTAAATTGGCTGTATAAAGTACTGTACATTCCTGCAGGCATGTAAATATTGGGTTGCTAGTTAAGGTGCGATCCCTTATCCCGTTAAACTACCCATTTCATGAGATTTGTCAAGACAATAAATACAGTATGTCTTCACACCTTCAAACAGAGGCTGAATGACAGAAGGTCAGGACACCTAGTAACTCTGCTTAAAGGGACAGTTCATCCCAAAATGAAAATTCTCTCATCATTTACTCACCCTCATGCCATTCCAAACATGCATGACTGTCTTTCTTCTGCAGAACACAAAAGAAGATATTTTGAAGAATGTTGGTAACAAAATAACATTGGCCGCAATTGACTCCATTGTGTGAACACAAAATGAAGACATTTCTCAGAATATCTTCTTTTGTGTTCCACAGACGAGTCATACACAAGTTTTGGACAACGTGAGGGTGAATAAGAGACGGAGAGAGAGAGAATAGAGACGGTTTTTAGGTATGGTGTGCTGTTGTCATCCCCCCTAGATGAGTTAGCGAGAAGTGAGAAAAGATTCCTTTGTGTTCAATGAGGAAGTGACAAGCATTGCATCTGTGCCAAATATAAATTAAGCTGTTTGGGCATGACACAGCCATTCTGTTTTTTTTAGATATTTGACTTTTACGGTGTTGTTTAACATACTTTCGCTGGGATTTGTCATACTGTAGCCTACCTTTGAATTAAACCAAGGTTTGCATTCCTTCAGGTTTCTACACAAACCTGGAGGTCAATCGGCTGCAGCACACTACAGTACATTCATTGTTTATTCTCTCCCTTTTAAACACAACCAACAAAGTCCCTTTGTTCTTCAACACTGTCTGTGGGTACTATCGAAGTGGTTTAATGACGTAAGCGTCATTGTAATATACTTATGTGAAAATAAACAGCCTTAAAAAATTACAAGAAAAATTGAGGATGTCACAAATGATATCAAAATACACAGATGACATAGATGCCCAAAATAATCTACATTATTACAATGTTATGGTTTGAAACATTTGAAGTAAAAAATATATATATCTGTAGAATTAAATTAAATTGTGATCCACTCAAAGTTGAAAACAAAGCCCGGAACCAGCATGGTCCGATATACAGCCCCAAGCCTTATTGATCCTGTAAATGTTTTCTATACCACCATTTCAAAGTGAAACAGAAACCTTTGTTGTGTAACTGTGCATTCCTCTCTGTGTTATATTTAGAGATGGAAAGATGACATTGCAGTATTAGAGTGTACCTTTTTATTATAGCTGCATAGAGCATATTAATATAATACAATAACGCATTTAAGTTTATATTTTATTGAACATTGATCCAGTACAAGGCTGCTTAAGAAAGTGGGGATCAGAGGACAAGCCCAAAGAACTTGCCACTGTCGCTGAGAGAAGCAGCCACTGGCTGTGGTTGAAACGGATGGACGCAATATGGGCTGCCAAGTGACCACGTAATAAAATGGTGTTGTGTGTCGTATTGTTATGTCATACGGGACTGGGGGCACTGAGCTTGCATTAACGGAGCCAGTGGGGCTATAATAGCCTTAGCCAACGGGTTGGCGGGTATGGTTGCGTTGATGTCGTAATGGTATGCCATATGGGACCGGGGGCACTGAGCTCGCATTAGCGGTTTGGGTAGTTGTGGCCTAATGATTAGAGAGTCGGACTCGTGGGATAATCAAGAACTGGCCAGTAGTGCAGAAAGAAGAAGCCAATGGCTGTGGTTTAGGCGGATGGACACAGCATGGGCTGCCAGATGACCTTGTAACAATGCGACACACACCCAGGTCTGATCAACCTGTGGTGGGCCTCCCTTGGCTGAGGGTGTCTTGTGATAAAGGGCCGAAACATCCAATGAGGCTGAGGTGCACAACTGACGATGTGTCGCATTGATAGGGAACCATACAAAGGGCATTATCAGCAGCACATCACCAAAAGGCATCTTTCACTCCGGATAATGTGATGAAATTGGGACACACAACTCATGAGATGTCTCTCTGATAATGGCAAGGAAAGAGGATGCCTACCGACGAACCAGTGAAACCTCAGACCTCCTTTCCTCTATTCATATTCTTGACTGCTTCCCCCTGCATAAGGCGTGGGAAATGTCCTATTGGGCAATTCAACTGTGCTGAAATAGTGGGATTATAACACCTAGTCCTATTAAGCGAATATATTTACACTTTTATTATTCATTTGAAAAACATGATAAAGTCTAAATAAGGACTTAAACAAAGCACATTTACCTAATAAATTAATGAATACACTGGGGGATAAAAGGTTATCATGTCCATTCAGTTCTATGAAATCAGCGGTTGTATAAAATCTGATGAAGCGTGACTCCATAGAAAATTACATTTCAGATCTCTTTCACTGTTTTCGGTTGAGTGTTCGTATGTTCAAAATGTTTATTATGAACTCAACTCTTTCTAATAAAAAGAGCCTTCCTGCAGCTTCCTGTGGTTAGAACATGGCGCTAGCAACGCCAAGGTCATGGGTTCGATCCCAGGGATTGCACATACAAATGTAAAGTATAATGCAATGTAAGTCGCTTTGGATAAAAGCGCCTGCCAAATGCATAAAAAAATGCATAAATGCATAGTCAAATTGTTAAAGGAACTGGTCACCCAAAAGTTAAATTCTGTCTTCATTTACTCTCCCTCGAGTTGTTCCAAATCTCTATACATTTCTTTGTTCTAATTAACACAGAGAAAGATATTTGGAAGAATGCTTGTAACCAAACAGTTCTTTGCTACCATTGACTAAACGCTTAAAAATAAAGGTGCTTCACAATGCCACGGAAGAACCTTTTTTGTCTAAATGGTTCCATAAAAAGAACCGTGACATCTGAAGAGCCTTTCTGTTTCACAAAAAGTTATTTTTGGCGAAGAAAGGTTCTTATAAAAAGGCAAGAAAGAAATGGTTCTTTAAAGAACGTTTGACGGAATGGTTCTTTGTGTAACAAAAAATTGTTCTTCTATGGCATCACTGTGAAGAACCTTTTAAGAAGCTTCATTTTTAAGAGTTTACCACAGTAGGAAAAATTGCTTTATACATTTCTTTGTTCTGATGAACACAAAATAAGATATTTTGAGGAATGCAGGAAAGCAAACAGTTCTGGGGCACTTTTTCCTACCATGGTAGTCAATGGTGGTCAAGAACTGTTTGGTTACAATCACTCTTCCAAATATCTTTCTCTGTGTTCATCAGAACAAAGGCATTTATACAGACTTGGAACAACTCGAGGGTGAGTAAATGATGACAGAAACGGTCCCTTTAGTTATGTAATCTACGTGCTTTTTTATGTTCTCTATGTCAACAGTTGTCTTATTTGTTTAAGGACCTTCTGAGAAAAATAAAATTGATATAAATAGGTTGTTTCCTTTAAGTCTCATAAGCCATGTGAACAACACCTAAGCAATAAAATATGTGTCTCCTCAAAGTATTCATTATGAAACTTGAACAGATGACAACCTATCATCACTGGAAAATAATGTTGATTATTTAGTCCCAAGTTATTTTTTTTAAGGTGTCATGATTCAGAGATTTGAGCCGTTATCAGGAGGAATGTTTGACTCCTTGCAAAATATAGAATGTAATTCACCAGCACTTTGTGATGTATGTCATGAAGTACAGTTCATGCGGTTCATGATCTAACTCATTTATTAACCAAATCAATACTGTTCATAAGAAACTGTGTAAGGAACAATTTGTCTTTGGCATGAGGTTCACTGTTAGCAGTGTAATTGAGAAACAGTTCTTTAGAGTTTGACTTTGTGATAACAGAGTCCTATAAACACACCTCTATGGGGGTACAACGCTTATGACTCCTCTGGTGCTGCGGGGAGCAAGATGTTTTTCGCACAAATGATCTGAACATTCTGATCTTCTGAAAGCCATGATAATAAGTAATGTTCAGGGGTCTGTGTCATGATTTGATTTTATAATAATAAAACCAACTTTGATATTATGAGATGAAGTCATCAAACTTAAAAAAAAATCTGAATATGAAATTTGAACATTGACTTTAATTACACACATAGATAACATGCACACATGTAAAGATCCTTCAAAGATGCTCATTGTTGAGATCACATCTGATATTTTAAAAAGACATTGATTTGTTTCTTTATATTATATACATGCCCTGTAATTAACTGACGGGCCGAGGTGTTAGATCCCGCAAAGCAAATTGTCCTTCAAATGTTTCTGGATGAGTCTCGCACATATATGTCCACACCTGTGAGAAACAACAGGGAGGAGCCAAAGACTAACCCAAAAGGGAATCTTTATTTTGTTAGAGAAGGGATGATCAGAAGGAATTGACACACTGACATATACATGTCAGAGACAATTCCAGACTGACAGAGGAACAGCAAGAGGGCAGAGCTTGATCTTAGAAAAGACACATTTACAAAATGAGACAGAACTAGAAAATATAAATAAGTAGAGAAATACCGCTGATACAAACTTTGCCAGATATGGCCTTTCTACAGACGTCTGCACTTTTCCTAGTATTATTAGTTATCTTTAATACACAATGTAGAGCAGTAACAATAGAGGATGAAGATGATTATACAATTAAAAGTTCGAAAACGGATGCTGGCTCCACAACCAACACGTCCGGGGATGCACCTGCAGGGATCACAACTCTACCCATTGTCATCTGGAAGTGGCACCATGTAGAAACTCCTTACCTGGTGGCTCTCTGGATATTGACCTGTTGGCTTTGTAAATTAGGTAAGCAGCATCAAGTGATCATTATTACAATTTCAATAGCTACAATATTAATACAGAGGAAAAGAAATTACCACTTTGTATTTTATGAGATATGCATATGTTGACTTAAAGTTTGAGTTCAGGTCATAGCTCACATTGTTTGTGTTTATATGTGAAAACACTTATTAGGTCTTGCATGGATTCGGCTTTTTTGGATTAAGGAAAGTGAGTGTTCATTTATTGCGTTACATACAAGGACCCGACACCTGTCATCTGTTTGCTGATTCATGAGGAACCAATAGAAAATAGCAGGGAAAGTAAACTCTGAATGAATGCCTTCACTATTAAAGACAAGTGGTGTCTACATCTGAAAGCTGGTTGTCCAAAGGGAAAGAAACAGGTTATCTGATTTGTTCAATTTTACATTACAGACTTTACAACTCCATACAACGTGCTAATGAATAAAACCACAGTCAACCTTATTTTCCTATTAAATAAAAAAGATCGGCATTACAAGGTTGTGTAAAATAAATAAAAAAATCTGATTAATAAATTGAAATAATTTGAAATGTGGATAATTATTCTTAATTCTTAATAGTATATATATAGTTAATATGCCAATACATCAACAATGCATCTAATTAAATAGAATTCTCTGTGTTCACTCTTTTCTCTGTTGAACAGCAATGAAAAATGTGACTGTAAATTGTACATTTTAAAAGAAAAAAGATAGGACGGTCCTCAGATTTTGACACAAATTCACATTTAAAGTTGTCTCAAAGGTACAATAGAGTATTCATGTAAGGGCAAACGGGCAAACAGGCAAAGCGGGGACATTTCTGGCCTTAAATGTTAACAATGTTTGCTTTTCTCCTACATTTTTACTACACAAACCTGCTAAAAAGAAGAAAGAATAAATAAAGCTGTCCACCTGGGCTACATCGCTATTTTATGCTTCAAGTAATCTCCACCCTTAGATTTACCGTTTATTAATAAAGTATTTATTCCCGCCACGGTGCCACCTAGTGGATTTATAGACGTATTGCAGAGTATAAAAAAGAGAGGCAAGTGTTGACAAGGTTAAACTGAAGGTGATGAGTCAAATGTATATACTGTATATGTCAGACAGGCTGAAATATAATTTTAGGTGAAAAATAAATGTTATATTTTTAACTCGACCAAACTCTCAGTCTTGGAGATGAAGCGCCACAGAGCCACTATGCATCATTTAAAGGCTAAATAAAGCTTTTAAAGAAGCAAGTATTTTAACATCAAACAATTAAAATCTATACCGGTCTAGCTTTGTTACCATAGTATGTATGGTTTATGCACTTTTAGTTCATTCAGACGCCAATGCAACATACTGCTAAAGAAAAGAAACAAGCATACGCAAACAAACAAACAGCTTCAGACATCTGTAATTCTCCACCTGGTGTTACACATAAAGTTGAAATAAAAGTCATGAGCTTTTGTGTCAAGCATCATGATGGCATAAATAAGACCAATTGTGGCTTGACACAAAAGCTCATGACTTTTATTTGCACTAAAAACATTTACCTGTACAGCATGTTGCAGTCTGAAGGTACACTGCAAAAAGTGATGTGTTAAAAATGACACATGTTGTGTCAAATTTTAACACATCACTTTTTGCAGTGTAAATGAGACAAATGTGATGCATGTATGCCGGCTTTACTCTATGTACGTTTGTTCATGTTTTATGTTAATAGGACCTGGAGTTTAATGTTTCGATTCTGTTTGTGCTTAGATTGTGCGCACATAACCTCACTAAGAATCTGTTAACTGCTTGTTGGCAAGAATTAAATGAGGTATAAATGCTGATTTAGTTCCAGAACACGAACTATAACCTCATGACGATCATGTCTGTGCGGAGACATTCTACGCTCTGCCTTCATAGAAATGATATAGCGCTGAAACAATGCCTTACTGCTGGTAAATAATGTACCACGTTAAATAGTTAATGACCCACTTGCGTCTTTGACTTTCATCAAAGGCACAGTGAAGCTAAATCCTGAGACATTTTAGGACAAGAGCATTTTGTGATCATCAAAACTGTTTTTGAGACTATTTATATAACCTATTCTCCCTAACCTTTTAGTATTTGTTGATGTTAGATTGAAGACCCCTGGGTGTAGATCATGGCATTTTCTAAATATCCAATTTACAGTTTATAATGTCAGTTTGCTATGAAAGAAATACTTTAATATGTCTTGACCATTTGACCATTTCAAAATTATACGTTTTTATGAATTTACTATTTATAGGTATGTGTTTAGATAAAATGATCATTTTTGTTTTATTCTGTGAACTACTTAAAATTCCTCTCAAATGGAAAATAAAATATTGTTTCTATTTGCATTTAATTGCAGAAAATGGAAACTGGAGAAAAAGGTCAAAATAACAGAAAAGATGCTCTGTACTTTTTCAGACCTCAAATGCTGCAAAGAAAACAAATTCATATTCACTTTTTAGCAATACAACATACAGTAATATTTCTACATGTATTTAGCAAAAGCTCAAAATAATTTTCTTATGTGATAACCTTAATTTTTGTCACAGTTTTCATGTGTCTCTCACATTGCTGTTGGATGACTTCATTTCACTCCTGAGGTTTGATATTGTTCAAATTCAACAGACACTGAACTGGAATGGCCACAATACATCTAGAAATGCTAATTAAATGAAAATTTTGAATGGTCTCTTAATTTCTTCCACGGTTGTATTAAAGACTGAATTACTACATATTTGAAGTCCAGCAGTTTTGTTAGTTCTCCCAATGCAAAAAGACTTGCATGACAGAGAATTGAGACTAAAATACTGGTGTTGTTGTTAAAGTACACATTGTACAAAGTCTGCACACGTGTAAAGCGCCAACGAATGTGAAGCTCACAGACACCAAGAAAGCCCTATATCAATCATTACAAGAAATTTCCCTAAAATATGCTTGTTACCATTACAGTATTTATTTTTGTCAAATCATGTTAGCTCAGTAAAAACATTAAGTCAAGGTCACCCACAGCAAAAAGGATGTAATTGTCCCCCTGAAGCTGTTACCTGAAGTTGAACAGTAGGTGTAGTTACAGGAACATTCAGGTTAAGCCTGTTCTATTTGTTAACCATTACAACCTTCGTTGCCCAATGACACGCTTGGCAAGATTTAAACTATTCAGTCATTTACATAAAATCAGATCTTTTAAATAATCCCAAGACATAATATTATTTTTACACTACATTGCAAAGTTTAGAAATTGTGGATATTCAAAAGTACAGAAAAATGTAATTCAGAGAAAAGCACCAAATAAAAACAACACAGCAGAATGTCTGGCAGCGGTTCATGCTGTATGAATGAAACCCGTTTGTAATCCATCCATGATTGCTTGAACATATGTTTTTCTAGAAAGCAACAAGCAAAGCAAATTGAGTCTTTCGCATAAATCTTAGATGGTCAGGAAATTTTCTGAATATCTCATACTCTCAACAGATTCAGAAGAGATCTTTTCAATAAAAAGTCCACGAATTCAATATGAAATCAAACATTTCTCATCAAATTCTTGATGAAGATAAAAAAACAATTTTCCGAATTATGCTATCAAATATTTATTTTGTAACTCTCTCCACTTACTGTGTGACAACAATTCAAGCAATCTGGAGAATCCGGAGATTTAGAAGAAACGTCTGGGACAAGGTTGAAACTTTAATGAAACAGTAACTGAAAACACATTAAATCTAACTTTGACAGAAAAATGTACGAGCTACATAAACTTTCTGGGATCAACTTTGATTTATCTCTAATGAGTGTTTTGAAAGTGAGCAAGCAAGGGAAGCATTAACCAAAACAGGTTAAAGATCAAGAAAGTGTGAATGCGTTGCATTGTCTTGTGCAAAAAGTTGCTCTAAAGGAAGTATATTCAGCCTTACATACACCAGATTAACTATAACTAAACATTGAGCCGGATATGTCCTCCATCCGCCTCTAAACTTCCTGTTCCGTCAAAAAAGTTGAAACATCATTTAGAGACAAAGTTTAACTTTTAGCTTGTTTTAAGTCACTGTTCTCAAAAGTTCTAGTGAAGGTTTACATTGCCCCTGTTGTTTATTGCAGTGGTTCTCAAACTGGGGGCCGTGGCCCCCTGGGGGGCCCCAAGATGGATCCAAGGGGGCCACAGATTTTGTGGCATTTTATGAAATATAGAAATTTATCATAGATTTTATGCAATCAAACATCAGAAAAATGACATCACCAACCAAAATAATTGAGGTTCCAGCATTGTATAACTGAATGTTTTTGGTTTAATTAAAATTCTAAATTTAAGATTATTCATCTTTATATGGGGGGCCGCAAAGCGATGCACTTAACACAAAGGGGGCCTTACAACGAAAAAGTTTGAGAACCACTGGTTTATTGTCTTTATCACCAGGTGAAGAAAACACAGGTAAGAATAAATATAAATGAGATTTCATGTCATTCTTATGTCAGTGGTTTTAACCAGACAGCAATGAAACCAAATGGATGTTTGCATACAATTGATCCTACATCTCTCATTTTTATCTAAAGAAATTCTCGGCTGGAGTTTCACAAGAGGTCCTAATGTCAAGCTATGGTCAGATTTGCTCAGATACTATGATATTTAAATATGTTTCCCATAAAAATTTTCAGATCTGAGCTATACACCCACATAAAACATATAGCACGTTATTATTATTGTATGTACACAGTTGTCGCAGTTCGGCCCATTTTATTTCTACTAGACAATGTGTTAATTAGAACAAATAACGTTCTCCTCTGTTTTTCCAGTTAGTGAACTGAACCACAAAGTCACCAATGTGATTCCAGAGAGCGGCGTGCTCATCATCCTCGGATTCGTTTTGGGAGGAATAGTCTGGGGAGCGGACAAGGCGCAGACATTCAAACTGGCCCCTGTCAACTTCTTCTACTACCTGCTGCCTCAGATCGTCTTGGATGCGAGTTACTGCATGCCAAACAAGTTATTCTTCAGCAACCTGGGTGCCATTCTGCTCCACGCTGTTATCGGAACGTGCTGGAACGCGGCTGCCGTGGGCATTGCGCTTTGGGGCTGCTACGAAGGGGGCGCGATGGGTAAATCCCAGTTTTACTTGTCATTTGTGGGCTTATATTTGTTGCTTGCCATACAAAATGCATGAAAGTGGATATTTAATTAAAATACTGTAATAATGTTGTTGGCTCGCAGGAGACTTGGACATCGGCCCCCTGCAGTTCCTGTTGTTCGGTGCTCTGTTGTCAGCTGTGGACCCCGTGGCTGTGATTGCCGTGTTCGAAGAAGTCCACGTGAATGAGGTTCTCTACATCCTGGTGTTTGGAGAGTCGCTGCTGAACGATGGAGTCACAGTGGTGAGCCTAACATTGTAGAGAATCTTGTCACAATACACAACATCAATTTATTTCAATTTTGACATTGTCATATAAACAGCATTCGAGTAAAATTGTTCAAGTTGTTTCACTGTAAAAAATATCTTTGACGTCTTGACGTTAAAGTACAATTAACATGGCTTTATAAGTAATTATATTGCAACTATTTCAAATTTTGTCTGGTCTTGAATTAATATAACTTAAAAAAGTGAGTTGATTAATTTGGTGAGCTGAAGTATTGAAAAAAGTAAAAAATGCCAACATATGAATGCATCGTACAGCAGTGGTTCTCAAACTTTTTCGTTGTAAGGCCCCCTTTGTGTAGAGTGCATCGCTTTGTGGCCCCCCAAATAAAGACTTATAATCTTAAATTTAACATTTTTATTTAAACAAAAACATATTCGGTTATGCAATGCTGAAACATCAATTATTTTGTCCGGTGGTCTTTCTGATGTTTGATTGCATAAAATATATGATCAATTTCTATATTTCATAAAATGCCACAAAATCTGTGGCCCCCTGGATCCATCTCGGGGCCCCCCCAGGGGCCACGGCCCCCAGTTTGAGAACTACTGCCATACAGTACCAGAATTTAACACGTAAAAAAGTAACTGTTGAATTTTATTTAACATTTCTTTTGATTTCCCCATCAAAGGTGCTTTATAATGTGTTTGATGCCTTTGTATCATTGGGAGGCCCGAAGATCAATGCTACAGAGATCATCAAGGGCATAAGTATTAACACAATTCTTCCAACTCAGACTTATTCAACAAAAAAACACACAAAAAAGTTTGAGACTAACTGTGAAGTCTTCTATTTCGCATTACATTGCTATTTTGCACTCAATCATAAAACATTGCAATATGTGCTCGAAAATTTGAGTGAACACTGAATTTTGAAATGTACATGTATTTTGTATTTACAGTTAGCACCAACAAGACATCTAAATTACCCCAGCATGACTTAAGATAAAAAATATGATGTTCAATATTTCAAATCGTCTAACATTCGATTAGAAATAGAACAGATCTACAGTAAAAGATCCAAAGTGGTCTCAGACTTCTGGACATATTGTTGTTTAGTGTTACTGAACACCTTCTTGTTCATTCTGCCTTTTCGCAACTGACCCTATCGACCTTTTTCTTCTAGTTTCGTTCTTTGTGGTGGCGTTTGGAGGCTCGTTCCTTGGTGTCGTATTTGCAATTATAACATCCCTGATGACTAGGATCACCTATAAAGTTCAGATCATTGAAGCTGGTTTCATCATCGTCATTGGCTACCTGTCGTACCTGACAGCTGAGATGCTGTCGCTCTCTGCAATCCTTTCGTAAGATCTTATATTAATTGTCTTGAAGCTTTTTTAACGTTTTAATATGAATACAATTTATATAGTGTAAGGCAGTTTTTTAAAAGAGGAGTGTTTTTTAAGAAATGAATGGTCAGCTATGTTTTTTGTTTGACAGGATTACCTTTTGTGGGGTCTGCTGTCAAAAGTACATCAATGCCAACATGGACGAGAAATCGGTGATAACGTTACGTTACACCCTGAAGGTGATGGCCAACGGCTCAGAGACCATGATCTTCGTCTTCCTAGGAGTTTCGGCTATCGATAAAAACATCTGGGTTTGGAACACTGGCTTCATCCTTCTCACCGTCCTGTTCATTGTTGTATTCAGGTTCATGGGTGAGTCAGACTGCAAGAGTCATAAATAGATTTTACATATGCTGTATATTTACATAGACTTTTTAAAACACCTTAGGCTAATGGGGCTGTTCAGTCATGAAGTCAATTTGGACATCAATACAAAAGTCTACTTCAACATGTGTTATCTCAAGAATAATAACAGATTTTAATATAGGCTAGTATTTCCTCGAAAGCCTGAATATATGATTTCTTCATTTCTGCAGGTGTTTTTTTTCTCAACTGGATCTTAAACCAGTCCAGACTGATTCCCATTAGCTTCACGGATCAGCTTGTGATGAGCTACGGTGGTCTGCGAGGGGCGGTGGCTTACGGATTGGCGGCCATTTTAGACGAGAAAAAGATCCCGGAGAAGAATCTGATGTTGGGTACCACGCTCATTGTGGTTTATTTCACTGTGGTTCTTCAGGTGCGGCCCCTCAACCGCCCACTCACAACCAGTGCTCAAAAAATGTTTTAGTTGAATTTGCATGTTTAATTTACTCATTTGGTAATCCCTGTGTGTGCTGTTCCTGTAGGGAATCACAATGAAACCACTGGTTCAATGGCTGAATGTTAAAAGGTCAACGCAGTCTGATCTGACACTGAATGGAAAGGCGAACAACAGGGTAGCTATCAGTCATGGCTAGAAATAATTATTTACAGAATCATGCATGTTACTTTTACATTTATGCTATTTGGCAAATGCATTTATCCAAAGCAACGTATAGTGCATTTAAGGTATATATTTTATGAGTGTGATCTGTGAGAATCAAAGCCAGAATGCTCTGTTGCAGGAACAATTGCACATGAATATAATCCTGGTTTTGTGTGTGTCTCTTTAGGTATTCGAGCATGTAGTGACAGCAATGGAAGACATCTGTGGACGAATGGGAGATAACTGGTGGACCAGAAAGTAAGCAATCTGATAGTTCAGAGAAATAAGAAAAAACCTATACATATTATATATTAAAATAATAATAAAATCATACATATACTAGGTGTGTATGTGTGTGTGAGAGAGAGAATTTTTCCTCTTTTTTTCCACTTTTATAGTTGGAACTACTTTGAGAACAAATACATCTGCTGGTTACTAATGAAGAAAGAGGCAAGAAAGATAAATGATAAAATTTTAGGTGCCTTCCACACGCTCAATATGGAGGACGCCAGAAATTACGTCATTGAGGTTAGCAGAAAAACATTTAACTGATTCAGCGTGAAATCAACAGTTTGTATTTCTTACTGTATTGTTTCTTCGTGTTTTGTAAGGTTTCACAGAATTTTGGTTCATGTGCTGATCTAATAACACATACTTCATTACGATCTGATCTCACGGGAGTTTATACGAAATTATACAAGATGGCTAGTTCTTATGAATTTGTACGTTGTGAATTATACAAAAGCGTACGATTACTAGAAAAAAGCAATACTAAAGGCCCGCCCCTAAACCTAACAACACTGGCACGATAGCAAATCGTACTAAAATGTATGCATTGGATTGTACAAATTCATATGAATTAGCCAAAATTAGCCACATTGTAAAACAGTTACTTTTGCCACTAGATTGTGTTGTTCATTACATTGTTGTGGTAGTCAGTCACAAAAAAGTTGTGTAGTAAACTTCTAAAAATTTAGTAGTAAATTAGGCCCATTTCCAGTTTTTCTAAGAAACATTTTCCAGTAAAGTGCTAAAATTAGCTTCATGCTAATTTTAACTTTCTATTAAAGTCTTTTTAAGTAAAGTCTTTGCACGTGGCGGCCATGTTTGCAATGCCTCCAGGCAGCTATTTCAGTCATACAAGACTACATCCCATCTAACTGAATGGGAAAAGAAATAATGGAAAATTATATCTCTAAAATCTAAACAACCATAATACAAAATAAAACAACATAAATTGACCAACAATTACCTTGAACATGTTCAAATGTAGAAGTTTTTTTCTAAAACTGAATTGCCCTAATAATAACACCTTTGCCAGTTGTTCGACAATATATCATCGACAATACAGTGAATGTTCTTTATTTTTCACATTTAGAATGAAAAAAAAGGATCTCTGGAGTTTATTCGTAATTATGACGCAGCCAGTGTAGACTTTAAAAAGAAGCTCGCTTTAGACTACGCAGACATCATGCCCGACATCATGGCTGACATGTCAGATTACGACTTTAACATCGAAAACGTTCCTGTGACCTCTGTCATGTAAGTAGTGAGACAGATATGTTGCTTTGACAATTGAGGCACAATTAATAATGAATATAATTTCCGTCCAATCAGAAGGAACCCGGTTCCCTCGGTATCCATGGACATTCATGAACAGGACATGAGGAACATGAATGGAGAACTCAATGCCCATCATCTTCTAGAGCAGCACTTGTACAAGAGCAGGACACATGTAAGGACATCCACACATGAAATCTAATCATCCAGTTGACAAACACGACCATATTCTATTTATTCAATCCATTATTTTTTTCCCTGCAGAACCGTCCCACATACAGCCGCAGTCACTATAACACTACACAGAACCCGGAGGAGGTTCAGGAGATCTTCCAGAGGACCATGAGGAACCGACTGGAGTCCTTCAAAGCCACAAAGAGAAGTGTCAGCCCTGCCAACAAAAAAATCTCCAAACATTCCAAGAATGACTCAACAATGAAGGTATCACATCCGCACGTCCAAAAGTAACTTTTGTTGAAACAATCTTTTGAATAATAATAATGTGAATTATAAAATTATTATAAAACACATTACATGTGTTTTCAGACAAATGGAAAGCCTGTAGACCCTCACAGAACCCATCCACTTGGAGATGAAGGTAACATATTTTATGAGCATGACTTAGTAATAACTAGTACTGTAACTTGCTTATGCTTAATGTAGGATTCAAATTATTTTTGTTTTGTCCGATCAGATTTTGAGTTTTCTGCAGACAGTGCCTCAAGCAGTGAAGCTGCTGCTAATTTTCCCGGAAGAAGCAAAAACAGATCTGGAGGTAATCATACATTATGCATTAAAAACATATGTTACACTACCGGTTTAGGAAGTTTAGGATCACTTGAAAAAAAAATTCTCACGATAAAATCTATTAATCTGAAGGTGTGTTTCATTCAAACTTTTATTTTGATGAAAAGTACTTACTTACCCTAATGCTGTTCCCAAATCGGTGTGAGTTTCATTACATTAATAAGAAAGGCCTGTTTTGTACTGTACTCCACAAAAGCCTTGAATTTGAAACAACGTGAAGATTATTTCAGCATCATACTCACCTTTTATTTTTTCAGCTGGTATAGACAATCCTGCATTCATCCATGAGATGGACACCTCTTTTCCTATGAGAAACCCACCGTGGCAAACCGGAACCAGCATGAATCTGGCCCCGTCCCAGAGGGCCGAGGGACGACTGCCCTGGACACCCACCGACCTCACACGTCTATCACCAATGATGGCTGATGCTTCTGTGGATGAAGAGGCACCTGAGAAACATGAGGATAAACCTGGATCACATAACACCAGATTATAATCCAAAAAATATTCCCATTCGCCAACATTAATTTTCCATGTATCTGATTAGATTCATGTTATTATGTGACCAGAGATTTGAATCTCCGTGACATTGACAGTATATACAGTACACACACAGCATTAAAAGGATAGCTCACCCAAAAAATTTTTATCTGCCATAATTTACTCTCCCTCGTGTCATTTCCTTTGCATGGAAGAGTAAATGACACCTAGCGGATTTCCAAACTGTCTTTTCATACAATGAAAGTAAACGGTGACCTCAGTCATCCCATTTGTTTTCATGGTATGGAAAAAGCGATAGCATGAACACCTTTTGGGTTCTGCAGAAAGAAAATCATATTGAAATTAATTGACATGAATGTAAGTGTATATGTAGATAATCTTTGTTTTTGGCGAATTCCCCAGGTACTTTGAAGTTCTTCATTTACCTTCTCTAAAATGTTTTGCCATGCTTATTGTTGGTAAAGAAAACAAAATACAGAGGTGATGTATAAGCTGTCAATAAAGTACTTATGTTAGATGTTATAGAGCAGACAGCTCTTTTAAATACACATTGTGGTGGAGACTGTAATGGCACTTTAATGACCGCATGCAATAAAACGGATCACTTTAATGGTGGCCAGATTTGTCTTGTCCAAAGTTATGTGGCATATTTCGAGCACTCTGCATAATTTGACCCTTTACTGGCTAAAATATAAAATTATTTTTTACTATATTATTGGTCTATTGGTGGTAAAAAAAATGTTTTGCTTAATACTATCATAATATAAAGTCTGACTATTCTGCATTTCTGTAATCTTACAATGGTTCGTTACTTAATCATTGATTTTACCATAAATTATTTTTTGGCACAATTAAACACATTAAAATAAGTAATGTATAATAATAATAAAAAAATCTTTATAAATTGACATACATTCCACTCTTGAAGTCTTAAGCTTTGTTTTACATTTTGTTTTAATTTATGTTAAAACATTTTTTTGGAACAAATTCAAGCAGTAAAAGTCTGAATGTTGCAAATGAGCGAATAAACACTGTAATAAAGGTGTATTCAGTGTGATTTCTGTGTCAAAACAAAGTCAATAATGCAAAATAATGAGAAACAGTCAATATTATTTTCCTGATTTAGGTCTATGTCATGGTTCTGCTCCACCTTGTCTTGCTTCTCTTGACCTAGTGGCAGAACCATGATAGAACCTCTTGTTTTATGTGGAGAGTGACGTTTTGTCCCTGTTGGTCTTCCACTCTCCGGTGTGGCGTCTCTGTTCCCGCCCTTTCGTCTCCTCGTTATTGTTTGTTAATTAGTTCATGCCCCGCACCTGCTTCCTCTTGATTTGTCCCCTTTATAATGCCCTTGTGTCTTCTGTCTCGTGCTGGATCATTGTTCTGTTGCGTTGTGTTTGTCTTCGTGGTGAGTTCTTGTTGTGTAGTTAGTTTAGTTTACAGTGTTCATGTCAAATGTTATTATTTTCAGTCTAGTTAGTTCCTGTCCGTGTTGCTATGTTTTGTTATGTTCCCCCACGTGGGTCCTTGTTTTGTATTTTTAGTTATTATTAAAGTTTGTGTTAACCCCTTACCCGCTGTCTGCATTTGGGTCCTCTGTCCTTGTCTCTGTGTCTCACCCTGAGAACCGTGACAGGCCTATATATGACTGATGACTTTATGACTTAAAGGTGCTGTGTGTAATTTTTGGAGGATCTATTGACAGAAATGCAACATAATATACATACTGTAACTATGTCTTCAGAGGTGTATAAAGACCTTACATAATAAAGGTCCACTTCTACTTCTACTGTAGTCCTAAACAGACAAACTGCTCTACAGAGCATTTCGTAGATATGTTATAATCTCCCTTGGCAAAGAAGCAAAAACGTGAAGACATCTTAGTTCTGTGCAGCCACCATGGAGCTTTGAAAGGGAGAGGGGAGGGCTGGAGTGAACCGTTGGTTGCAATTCTCAACCTCACCACTAGATGCCACTGAATTTCATACACTGGACCCATTAAGTTATCAAAAACATGTTTTGTAAAAATGTTCGACAGGCAAACAAAAGATGACAATTTATCTGTAAATGTAAATATAAAACAACAATCAGAACTCTTGAGACAAAACACATTTTGCAACTGCATCTCTCATATACCAAATTCACTCAATTTAACCAATGATGTACATTTCATGATGCAGTAGAAATACATTCCAGGACATATACTTTATCGGATCCATTTAAAGAGATTTGTGACTCTTTTTGCCTGAAACAACTGGTAAATTCAGCAACCCGAGTTAATCAAAAGGCCATGGATAGATCAACTTTATTGGATTTAATCTTGCTCCTCACAAGTACACAGCAGTTGATGTTTTTTGTAATGATATAAGTGATCATTGTGCAGTTGTTTGTGTGAGAAATTACAAGATACCGAAGAGATTACCACGTTTTATTTTTAAAAGAGTTTTAAAACATTTTGAAGAACAGGTTTTTTTTTACATGATCTTTATAATAGTGACCTGGGCAATGTTGCATACATACCTGATGTACACTTAGTTTGGGATTTTTTTAAAGAGACCTTTTTAACTATTTGCGATAAGCATGCCCCTTGTAAACGCTTTAGGATAAGTGGTAAAGTCAACCCTTGGTTTAATGATACTATCTCTATACCCTTATCAGACAGAGAAATGTAGCTTGGGCCAAGGCGAAGAAAACTAACGATCCACTAGATTGGAGTTGCTACAGAGTACTACGAAATAAATGCACTAAAATAACAAAAAAGTCAAAACGCGAATACTATCTTTCAATGGTAAATGAAAATTTAAATAACCCTACAAAGTTTTGGAAGTTAGTAAAATCTATGTCGACATTAAGCTTATCACCTAAAGTTCCAGATCATTTAACAGACAATCAAACGGTAGTGAAGAGTAGAGAAGATATTGCTGATACTTTTAATAATTATTTTTCTGCTGGCTTAAATTCTAAGAATTTTAACTCTGGTACCTGTTCTTCTATGAACTCTGTAGCTCCAGCTAGTTATCGCTTGGAACAAATGTTAAATTTCTCCACTATTACTACTCAGCAGGTTTATAATGCCCTATCGAAACTAGATACAACAAAGTCAGCAGGAGTTGATAAAATAGAGCCTTATTTTTTAAAAATATCGGCCGCTATTGTAGCAGGGCCGATTGCTTCTATTTTTTATTTAAGCCTAACTTCTAATACCGTACCAAAATTGTGGAAATCGGCAATAGTCATTCCATTATTAAAAGGTGGAGACTCATCAGATCTTAATAATTATCGTCCTATCTCCTATCTCTTCTAGCTAAAGTTTTTGAATCATTGATAAACAATCAAATAAAACAATTTTTAGCTAAAAGCAATATTTTTAATAATTACCAATCAGGTTTTAGAGCAGGTCATAGCACCATAACCGCAGCTTTGTTAGTTACAAATGACATTATAAAATCCTTAGACAGCAAAAAGTCCTGTGCAGCACTGACCTTTCAAAAGCTTTTGATTCTGTCGACCACAATCTATTGCTACGGAAACTCATGTCTCTAGGATTTAGTGAAGCTGCTCTAAAATGGTTTGAAAACTACTTTTTTGAGCGCACTCAATGTGTCTGTTTAGAAAACTACAGTTTCCCTTTTTGTCAAGTAAAAAAGGGGTATCCCAAGGATCTGTTTTAGCTCCTCTTTTGTTTTCCATATTTATCAATGACTTAGGACTTGGTGTGGCTTCTGCTAACATACATTTGTATGCAGATGATACAATCATCTATACTGCAGCTTCATCTATAAATGAAGCCCTACTAAATTTACAGAATGCATTTAATGTACAACATTCATTGTTGCGGCTGAAATTGGTATTAATTTCACTCTAAAACTCTAAAACAACGGATATGGTGGTTTCAACATTGGATGGTACTATTATTGAAAGAGTAGGGTCATATAAATACTTAGGGGTATGGTTAGATGAAAAACTTGCTTTTAATGTACACATTGATAATCTGTTGAAGAAACTTAAACCAAAATTGGGGTTCTTTTATCGTTTAAAAAACTGCTTTCCCTTTGAGGCTAGGAGGAAACTAGTGGAGAGTACTTTTTTATCTGTAATTGATTACCGTGATCTATTATATATGCATGCGTCCTCATTTTTATTAAAGAAACTGGATTCCATCTACCATGCAGCGCTATGTTTTGTTTGTGCTGCAGATTCACGTACTCATCATTGTGTACTTTATGATTCATTGGCATGGTCTTCTTTATATCATAGGAGGAAAGAGCATATGTATTTATTTATTGTTAAGGCACTTTTAGGTAAGCTGCCCTCCTATATTTCAAATCGTTTAGTCTCTTACACAAATAGTTACTGTACTACAGATCTCAGTCATTCATTCGTTTAAAAGTTCCAAAACTTCTCTCAGAATTTGGAAAATGTGCTTTCTCCTTTTATGCCCCTCGGGCTTGGAATGATCTGCAAAGTGTAGTCAAATTAAAGTCTCTGCCATCTCTGTGTACTTTTAAATGTCTTTTGCAATCTGTTTTAAAGGAGTCTTGTACGTGTTTTGCTTGATCTTACTTTCACCAATTGTCTTGTATTGTAATTAATTGTGGATGTAACTTTATGTGCGGCCGTCTTGACCGGTCTCCATGGAAGAAGAGACTGTAAAGTCTCAATGGGATTTTCCTGGCTAAATAAAGGATATAAATAAATAAATACTACTAAGTTGGCATTGTGCTTTGTTAGCATGTCTCCATGCCATATATTACAGAACTCTGATGTGCTGTTATGTAACGTAAATGTTAAGCACTTCCACTTATTTCTCAGGTCAGTAAGCTGGTGACTTTTACTGACACGTGCACACACAGGCCATACTAATGACTTCCTTTATCACGTCACATTCAGACTGGGCCAGACAGTCATTGTTTAACTCAAATGTGTGGAAACTTTCTTTTGGAAATTGCACACACCACCTTAAGTCAGCAATATGATCTTACAGAGTGAAATTGTTTATCATCTTTATGACAAAATATCCCTTGAATTGAAGATTTTATTTTATTATATTTTTATTTGACTTCATATCATTTTATTTTATTATTTTTATGTAGCAATCTCCACATAGAACCATACAGAAATATACTTGAGTTTGTAAAACTTACAGTGAAATTTACTATGAACATTTACTGTTAATTTAGAGGCAGAATTGGGAAAGAATAGACAAGAATTTGTGCACCAAAATACCCTTCAAAAGAAACAAAGTATCATTCAGTGTAACAATGCGGCGGGACAGACTGTTAACGTTGACTGAACACTAACCAGCGTGAACTCCAGGGGAAAGTTTTAAACAGAAGCATAAAGAGTAATGATCAAAAACGTGACACTCGGGTGACGTACTGCAGATCTCAGCCCACTTTCTGTGTAACAAATCAAAAGCCTTCAGCTCTTACATTATAGCCACATTACACGGCACCTATCCTGGACTACAAAGACAGAGAAACTAATGGAAGGCCAAAAAACTGAAGGATGAACTCTAACGATTTTGTATAATAGGGTGAACAACTGCAAGGACCACACAGGGACCTTCTAATGGAAGTTTAGCATATAGTCTTTATATTTATTTGTCCAGGACAACCACATTACACACTGTGAATCATTACCACTCAAACTTCCCAATGTCAACCTCTGTCGGCTTCTACCTGTGGAGGACAGTTTTCATTTTGTGTCTGGTTAATCCTTTAATGCAAGGACTAAATGGAGAAGAATCTCACCATCATCATAAGGAAACCAATATCACAGGACTTCAAATAGTCAAATTTCAATGGCATCACGTGGAGGCGCCGTACCTGGTGATACTGTGGGTATTAGTGGCTGGTGTGGCAAAACTATCAGGTATGCAACTTTAAAGTAAAGGTGTCAAATTTGACTATACCTGTAAGATTCTACTAATTGCATAGTTAATGCATTTCAAAACTAACAATTTACTGCAACTGCAAGTAATTTACTGGACTGCAACTAATGTTAACCTATGCAACCTTACTGTAAGTTATCCAGCGAATACATATATTTTGTTTTGAAAACAGGCATGAAAACATGCATTCTTTATGAATGAACTAAATTTAATAAGACGATACAGTTTGCAAAATATCACTTTGTAAGTAATATAACAGTACGGTGACCGGGAGGGGACATGCTCATTTCCCTTAGTTTTGTCTTGGCCACGAGATATTACCTCGTGGGAACCTGATAATATGTTGTGGCCATGAGATATTACCTCGTGGGAACGCGATATTATATTGTGGCCACGAGATCAGCTTGTTGAGGTAACGACATCCTTTCTCGTGCCCACGACTTTGTATGTTGAGGGAACGACATCCTTATCTTGTGGCCATGACTTCACATGTTGAGGGAACAACATCCTTATCTTGTGGCCACGACTTGAATGCATTAACAGCCTGCGTGTCTATTAGCGCCTGGAAATAGATAGGAAAATAATAATATTTATTTTATTTATTAATATTTAAGATATAGGCTGGAATTAATAAATTATTATATTAACCTATTGCCTGTTATATTGAATTGTGTATGATGGTGCCTATACAGTGATTGAAATAATAATAATATACAAATATTAAATAAAAATAAACGATTAGTGAATGGATGGAAAAAAAACTGTTTAGTGCAATAGATAAAATATGTTTTATTTATTGGCAATTTTCATTTTAAAGCTGTCTTGCACCATCGCGCGCAAAACAATAATAGGCAATTGGTTGTGACACTTGCACTAGAGGGGATACGGTTCGGATCACAAGTCAATTGGCTGTTGTTGTGCACTATTAACTATTATTCCAATAATGACACTTGCTTGTTGGTTCACGTGTTTATTCTGGACAGTCTATGGTTGGTTCATTGTACTTTCCATAGGCGTAATTTGAGGTTGAGACAGGTGGGATATGTCCCCACCACTTTTTGTCGATTGTGTCCTGACCACTTATTTGAAGAAATAAAAATAAATGTGTGGAAGGTGTGTATAGGGCCATCAATATTTAAAAATGCGTGGAAAAGTGCTCGTCGTCTGTCGTTGCATACCATCAGACCACCAATGCCGCTTTCAGTGGTTTTGCAGTTAAAACATTTGCCATTACAAAAGTAATGAGAGAGATGATCAGTAAAGAGGACTCTATTTTATTGTTGATTTGTGTTTAGTTTTCGATAAAATGCGTATTTTTAGACAATCCATTCATTTGTGTTTCGCTGCTGCCTTATTGAATCTATCTCACACACACGCACGCACGCACACACACACACACACACACACACACACACACACACACACACACACAAAGAACAAAAATAATTTAAGTCATTTTTTAACTCAAAATGTTGTACATCATACTATATTGCAGTTGCAAAAATACGGTCTAATTTTTACTTCCTTAAGACTCCGTTGAGTTCATTATATATTGTATTAAGGCCCTGTAAAAATGCACTGAACAACAATTTGCTTTTATTTTTGTCATTCGACAGTTCATATTTATCTTATATACAGTTGCGCTCAAAGGTTTACACACCCCTTGCAAAATCTGGAAAAAGCTGAAACTTTTGGAAAAATAAGAGGATTTTTGAAAATTAAGGTTTATTTTTAATTTAGTCCTGCCCTGAGCAAGTTATTTCACTAAAGAAATGTTAACATATAGTTCACACTAAAGAATAATAACAGAATTTCTAAAAATAGCCCAGGGCAAAACTTTACATGCCCCTGATTCTTAATACTGTATAATGTTACCTAAACAATCAATGACAGTTTTTATGTTTAGTCATAGTTGTTTAAGGGTTTCTTGTTTGTCATGAGTCATTAGACTGTCCACTGATCTTCAAAACAATCACCCACGTCCTCCACAATCTTTGCTTTTTCAGCATTTCTGGATATTTTACTCATGTCCAGGAGTAAATGTATGATGTTGAGATTCCTCTTTTTACATTGAGGACAATCAAGAGACTCATACACAACTATTACAATAGATAGAAACATCCAGTGCTGCCCACAAAGTCAACACCATTCATTTAAAGTCAGGTGGGTGTAAACCTCTGAAAATGGTTTTGGTGTAAATTGTTATTGTTTCATTTATACATCTTATTTTTTCATTTACTAATGCCCTTCAGAAGATTTAGAAATACATAAATGTTTTTCAGGAAATTAAATATAATTTTTTTTACACCAAAACCATTTTCAGAGGTTTAATCCCGCGCCGAAATTGAAATCATTCTAAAATGTAAAAACGAATCATCATTAATAATTACAATTACAATTACAATATCAAGGGGAATAATGTAAAAAATATGCTTTTGACATAATCATGCAGCCCAGCCATATCTGAATTAAACCTATTCATTTATCACAGGAAAAATAAAAACAACTAAAAGGAAACAAATGTGTGTTTTTTTATTAGTTCAGCGCTATATCTTAATTAAATATAAATATTATTATAGTCCTATCTATTTCTTATAGTTCCAGGCACTAATAGACGCGTACGCATTTAAGTCGTGGCCACAAGATAAGAATGTCGTTCCCTCAACATAGGATCTTGAGGGAACGACTTCACATCGCGTGGCCACAACATAAGGATGTCGTTACCTCAACAAGCTGATCTCGTTGCCACAACATAATATCGCGTTCCCACTAGGTAATATCTTGTGGCCACTACAAAACTAAGTGAAACGAGCATGTCCCCTCCCGGTCACCGTATAACAGCACTAGAAGTGTTCAGAAAGATTCACATAAAATAAAACTTGGCAAATATTGCTAACAAGTAATAGAATAGAAAATAATTGTAAATAAACAGGTTCTAAGTACATGATCCAGTTTGCATTAAAAATTATAAATTTTATTATATAAATATGAATTAAAAGTTTTACATGTTTTTATATGAATGACATCTACACCATTTAAAATTATACTACTGTTTTACTCAATTAACTATTGGAACAGATGAGGCTAATATTTGGGCTGTGGCTCATAATGACCAATTCATTCACATCTTGCGAACATGTATTCAAACTTTAGAAAATCTGATAAATAAGGACACCTGGAAAGCACACCTGAAAATTTCTAATTTACATACATGCCATATATTCTTTGTCCCTCTCTCCAGTGATTGAACTAAACCACCATGTCACCAGTGTGATTCCAGAAAGTGGCATGCTCATCATTATAGGATTTATTTTGGGAGGAATCGTCTGGGCAGCGGACATGCAGCAGACTTTCAAACTGACACCCACCAACTTCTTCTATTACTTACTTCCCCAAATCATCTTGGATGCGAGTTACTTCATGCCCAACAAGCTCTTTTTCAGAAACCTGGGTTCTATTCTCATTTACGCTATTGTTGGAACATGCTGGAACGCGGCTGCCGTGGGCCTCTCGCTGTGGGGCTGCTATGAGGCAGGTGCCATGGGTAAATCCAATACTGTGTTTTTCTGCTTTTTTCAATTTAATATTTATTCAAGCACATTCTCACACACACACACACGGCACATACAACATGACAGACAAAAGTAAGATTCATTTCTGAATATCATCAGGTCACATGGACATTGGTCTTCTGCAGTTCCTCCTGTTTGGTAGTCTGATCTCTGCTGTGGACCCCGTGGCAGTGATCGCTGTTTTTGAGGAAGTGCATGTGAATGAAGTGCTCTTTATCCTGGTTTTTGGAGAATCACTGCTCAATGATGGAGTGACAGTGGTAAGAGATGATTTCCACAAAAGCCAGAATGCCAAAATTCAATTAGCACATTATCTCTTCACTTATGTTATCATAATTTTGTATTTTTTCGTTTGTAGGTGCTTTACAATGTATTTGAGGCCTTTGTTACTCTTGGAGGTCCCAGGATTAACGCTACAGAGATATTCAATGGCATAGGTATGAATACTTAACCCCGCCCACTTTTGCATTTTTGAGTTTCGCCATCTCACAAGAAATTCTCTAAACTGTCCAATTTTTAGATTGTTCAACTGTTTTGTTTTCTCTTTCTAGTGTCATTTTTCGTGGTGGCTTTTGGTGGTTCGTTTCTTGGGATTCTATTCGCTGTTCTGCTGTGCCTGCTCACCCGGCGCACCAAAAACATTCAGATCATTGAAGCTGGCTTCATCTTTGTGGTGGGATACCTGTCTTACCTGACAGCAGAGATGTTCTCCCTTTCCGCAATACTTTCGTAAGCGTCTTTTAAACAATGTAACATTTATAAATGTATACGCGTTTACACTCATATTCATATGAATTTATACATTTTAAGTTCCCACGATGTTAATGATTTCCTGCATCACAGAATCACCTTCTGCGGGGTCTGCTGTCAGAAATACATCAACGCCAACATGGTAGAGAAATCTGTAACAACAGTCCGTCACGCCATGAAATTGTTAGCGAACGGCTCAGAGACCATAATATTCGTATTTCTGGGCATTACAGCAATTGATAAAGCCATCTGGGTTTGGAACACTGGCTTCATAATACTCACACTAATCTTCGTCTTCATTTACAGAATCATAGGTAAGGCAACTTTGTGCCCTACAGAGATGATGATTTGGTTTGGAAAAACTCTCATGCTTGGGAAATGTGCGTGTGCAGGTGTTTTCTTTCTTACCTGGATCCTCAATAAGTTTAGGTTGGTTCCCATCGAGGTCATCGATCAGGTTGTGATGAGCTACGGTGGCCTACGGGGGGCAGTGGCATATGGACTGGCAGCCATGTTGGATGAGGACAGGATAAAAGAGAAAAATGTAATGATTAGTACTACGCTTATCGTAGTGTATTTCACCGTCATTCTTCAGGTACAAACTATTCCTCCAGCCATTTTCAATCAAAATGATGAAAACCAAAATAAAATGGATTATACCTTAAAGTTAAAACGTGTTTTTCAGGGAATCTCAATGAAGCCATTGGTTCAATGGCTTAAGGTGAAACGGGCGGCTCATTCTGACTTGAAACTTGTGGAAAAACTAAACAATAGGGTAACTATCGATACTTCAAAGGGCGGATTAAGGTGGTCAGGGGCACCTAAAATAAATCCCAAATGTCACATCTATCCAATCACAGGCTTATTTTTTTGTTATATTTCTTATGGGCCAATAAAGGTCTTTTTTGGTTCGCGCTGAAGTAAAATTGAAATAAAATGTCAAAATCTGGCCAATCAGAGGCCCCTGCACATGTGGGTTCCACTGTAAAACTTTGCTGTAGTTTTTGCAGCAGGTTTGCCAGTAACTTACTGTAGATTTAATTACTATTTAATATACTTTCCAATTAGTACTGTTTTCAATTACTTTAATCAAAATGAAAACATTTTGACTTTTGAGATTCAAAATGAGCAAGAAGAGACTTGCATTAGCACAGCAACACTGCAAAAAATGACATTCTTCCTAACCATTTTTCTCTTGTTTTCTGTAAAAATATTTAAAACTTCTTAAATTACGATACATTTACATAACAAGAAAAGTGACCCAAGATATTTAGTCTTGTTTTATGAAAGAAAAATATATAAACTAGGTAAGTTTATGCTTAAAACTAAATCATACATTGATCTACAGTAAATTAATGGCAAACCTGCTGCGAAATTACAGTAGTTTTACAGTGTCCACATAACTCTGGAATCTGAGGGGGAAAAAAATCTAAATTCTATATTGCCATTGAAGTTGATAATCACAGGCACTGTAGAAGGCCATCCACTCAAAAATAAAGTTTTTATATATTTACGGTAGGAAATTTACTAAATATCTTAATGGAACATGATCTTTACTTAACATCCTAATGATTTTTGGCATAAAAGAAAAATCGACAATTTTGATCCATACAAAGTATTTTTTGCTATTACTAAAAATGTTCCCGTTCTACTTAAAACTGGTTTTGTGATCCAGGGTCACAAATGGTTTTACAGAATAAGATGCAAGCTATTTCGTTTGTTATGTTTTGTGTAATGGTGTCCATATACACATATAGGCTTTTGACCACATATTGGCGGCAGTTGAAGACATTTGTGGACGTATTGGAGATAACTGGTGGACAAGAGGGTGTGTGTTCCTCAGTTCTCTGCTTATGTTAAATTATTTTACCGGTGTGTTGTATATGAGGTTATGTTAACACACACATGTATCTCTCCGTTGGTCCTTCCTTTAGCTGGAACAGGTTCGAGGAAAAATATATCAGCTGGTTATTGATGAAACCTAAAGCCAGAAAGAACAGAGATTACCTCTTTAGTATCTTTCACAAACTCAATCTGGAAGATGCTATCAACTATGTCAGTGAGGTAAGAATGTGGGCAATTTGTCTTTTTTTAGATTAATATTGCAGTTTATTTCGGACTTTCTTAAACTTAAATCCTGGTGCTTTCATAAAACTGCAAGCATACACCAGAATAGATGTTTGCAACTTCGCACACAAACATGAAAACATAGTGAAATGAGAGCATTTCTATGAATTACTGTTGTCTCAACTAACATTTACTCCATTTAAATTTGGGCTTTAAGATCATCAGTACATGGCCAAAAGAACGATAATAAGATTACTGCAATATCTGTTTAGATTTCTATTATTATTCTTTCAACAGACGATTCTATCAACAAAGTCCATCTTTAATTTTGTTTATTTTGTTTTTTTTCCCTTTTTAGCCATAATTGAAATCAGTTAATTTTGTAACCATGTATCATATGTATAGTATTAACACGATATCAATCATTGTTAATGCAGGCATATTGCAACACCCCTTACATCTTAAAAATGTAGCTTGATTACTGTTAAAAATTAATATTACAGAAATGTCTGTCAATTTTTTTTACTCAGGGTGAACGACAAGGTTCTCTGGCCTTTGTTCGTAGTGAGCAGGCAGCAAACATAGATTTCAAAAAGCAGTTCGATTCAGAATTTGCTGACATGATGCCTGATATGAATTATGAGATGGGAATCGAAAACATTTCCGTCACCTCCATTGTGTAAGTGTACTGAATATGTTTTCAACAAAATTGCTAGTTGTCCACAATAATTACATACAGGTATAATAAAAACATTAAAACCATCAGAAATGTACTAAAAGGTTAATACGTATATCTAAACTTGCTTGGATTGCAATGCCCATACCAATGACAGTGGGTAAATAAACCAGATGGCAAAAGGTTCCAATGGTTAACATTGTTTTGTCTTTTCTTGAATTAGTAAAGACAGCATTCCCTCGGTGTGCCTGGACATCCATGGACAAGACAGGAAGAAATCGGTTGATGACTTTAACGCCCATCATCTTCTACAGCAACATCTATACAGAAGCAGAAAGCATGTATGAATTGCTCTGCTCTACTTATGAAATACGTTTTTTTAAATGGAAAACACTCGGATTATCTAAACAGCCACATTCATATTCTCTCCTTCTCAGCACCGTCACAAATACAGCCGTAGTCACTTTAGCATCAACCAGAGTGAGGACGAAATGCAGGAGATCTTCCAGAGGACCATGAGGAGCCGTCTTGAGTCCTTCAAATCTGCTAAAATGAGTGTCAACCCAGCCAAAAAAATCAAGCACTACAGGAAGGAGCAGACACATATGGTATAGATCATCTTTCAACTTCTATAAATACATTTTTGTGTTGCATCTCTCGCGTTATTCATACATTTTCAGATGGCTAATGGACACGCAAAGAGCGCAGACTATCTTTATGAAGTTGAAGGTATCTCTGCACCCATTCATTAATGCATTCATCCATTCATCAACTGTCTTTAAGTGTATTTTGTGTTTTAGTCGACTTTGCTGTGAGGAGTGAGACAAGTGCCACAAAAGAACATTTCACATTAGACACATATACAGTGAGAGGTGAGCAAATACTTTGTATGTACCAATTAAAGTTCATACAATAGCGTTCAAATTCTATGGAAAGCAATTGTGTATGTTTCTTACATGTTCCACTGAAGCTGGCATAGAAAATCCAGCATTCATGCCAGATATGGACACGACCACGCAAAGCCCGCCCTGGCTAACAGAGACAGAGATGGACACGGTTGTCGCACCTTCCCAAAGGGCCCAGCGACGCCTTCCCTGGACTCCCAACAGGCTGAGGCGTCTGGCGCCGATGAGGATCAGCAACAGTTCCACAGACTCCTTCCTCATGGCTGATGTTTTTATAACTGAAGAGGAACCGGCCCAAAAAGACCAAACAAAAATGTAACCACGTTTTGTTCGTGAAAAAAAATCGTAAAAACTTGTGAGCATATGTATCCTACCTGACAGTGCGACTAATACCAGTGAGTTGACACGCACCAAAATTCCCACTGATGGTTTCCAGCATCTTGTAGAATTTGTTGATGGATTTGTTTTTTAACTCTTCATCTCATGCAATGTTGTGTGGGAAAGTGCCGTAAACTTTGCACTTTGCGCAAGCAAACACATGATTATTACTATAATGTAAAATACTAGAGCTTGTAGTTTCAATGTTAAGGGGATAGTTCGTCCAAAATGTTTCATCATTTACTCATCATCATGTCATTCCAAAATAATCATCTTTTGGAAGCCACAAAAGAAGATATTTTAAAGAACACTAGTAACCAAACAATACTTCCATTGTATAGACAAAGTCACATACACGTTTCTCAAAGTATCTTCTTTTGTGTTGCACAAAAGAAAGTGTCATACACGTTTTGAATGACATGAGTGCGAATACATTTACAGAATCTTCATTTTTTGGTGAATTGTCCAATGTAACAAAAGCGAAAAAAGTATCACTTGGTACATTCTTCCCCATTACAATTTGTTTAACTATTTAAATATATTTATAAATTCCTTAAGAATACATTTCCTAATATTCTCTCTTTCTAGAAACCCTTTAAATGAGAGGTGATATTAGTCTTTAAGTATGCATGTACAAATAAACAAATATTTTTGAGAATGGAAATTAATTTGTTTTATCATGTAATTTAAATTATATTTTACCTCTGTCCATATAGACACGCTACATCTGGGTTTCACTGAACCATAAAATTCCCTTTGTGAAATAGAAAAAAACTGACATGATTCTTTTCTCTTATCACTGCTCACCCTGCCCGAAGCAAATTTAGGTTCCTTAGAATGCAATGAACGAAAACATGTCAATTTAATATTTATTCATATGCATCATTTTTGTCGAAGACAAACTGTTTAAAATACATATTTAAAGTTTGTATACATATACTTTAAAATATTGATAATTAAATAGAACAGCCAAATAAAAAGACCCAAATGAAAGACTTCGAAAGGCAGAGATAAAATAAATCTGACTAATATTTTTAAAACACGTCAGTTCTGTTGTCAATTCATTTTATTTCATCACACAATAACTAAACCATAAAATCAGAATGCTGAATGTGTGTTTCATCCCAATGGAAAGATCAGACTGACCGCTGATTATGGAGAATTCCTGATTCAGTTAACCTCGATAATAAAGTAACAGTTCAATCCAGAGAGTTGGATGACCAATTTATGCAAACTCTCTCCTACTGTACTTCAGGTTAAGTATTAGTGACGTTGCGAATTACTTTATTGCTATTTCATCACACAGAGAGAAAACAGATTTGACACTGATTGTTGGAAATGGTTTTGAGATAAAAAAAAAAAATAAAACAACTACAAGTGTGTATTTGGGATGTTTCCACGCCTTGTACAGTAATCCGTCTGTCAGTGCATGATCTGAGAGCAGTGCCAAATTCTAAAAAAAAGTTTGGTCCAGAGACCCTGTTACTGGCAAGCTCTGTAATCCAACGTCTTCTTGGCGAATAAAGAGGCACAATCACACCCACACTTAGTTTTAACACTCTTGAACAAACATTAAACAGTATATCATATAAATATATACTAACTTTAATATAGGCTTGCTGGGCCCTAAAAAACGTCTTAATATTCTGTCTGATAACAGCACCACCAGAAAAGGCACATTCCACTAACTAAACACCTCAACAACGCGACAGAAACAAAGAGAAGCGGTAAATACTCGAAGCTCGAAGGAAACAGACACCAATAACAAGACAAGTTCAAAGGGGTTAGTAGCCAACAGGCCTTTTTTTAAACGTGCGTGTGCTAATCACCCAACACTTAACTGAAATGGAAATGTTTGAGGCGGTACCTTCATGTTTAAGTTATTAAATGTAATAAAGGAACTGAAGGTTCACCCCCTTTGTTGAACAACATTATTTCTTTCATAAGACAACTCAAATGCCACAGAACAACGCAAAGAAACTCACAAACAACTTTTGAAAAAGACAACAAGACAAATCTACTAGTGAATAGTCTATTGCATATCGCATATCGGCCCAATTTATATTAGTCACGATTAACATCACTATTACCATCCTCTGCTTAAACTTCCATAGACTTTGTTAGCAAAAATAACTGATGTGCATTTTGCAATTCTGTTCTTTAAAAATATACAAATATATCCGTCATCTGAATTAAAAACGCTTTTAAGGTATCCGCAATCCAGCTTTAAGGGGTGGCGTGTCACGGTTTATGAGAGAAGCCACGCCCACAAACCAGAATGGCCCACCCCCATGCAATGCCCCACCTACAGGCTTTACTTATTCCGTGGCAAGTTCAGATGGCTGTGTAAGACGTCATCTAGATTTCAGCACACGACACCTACAGCCAAACACATATCTGCAATTCACCCGATCACTTCTCTTATTCAAGTAAATTTAAATGCTGGTAAAGAGAAGTAATAGTTCTCAAAGCCATTAAAACAAAGAAAAAAAAGAGCACCGAAGCCATTCAACATTAGCGCAAAGAGTGTGTAAAAGAGCTGAATTCTTCCAGTTAACCAACTCAAACATTTCATGATTCAAAATCCAAACCTTATGGTTGTACCTATAATTAAAAATATGGTCGAATTGGCCAACGAACTGAATTTCCAAAAATCGTCAAGATAACAAAACACACTTAAAACACCAAAATTACAAAATCTCTAAACAGTCCATCGCGATTAAAAATTATTTTCCCGAACATATCATTTAAGAAGTTTAAATACGGAACAGTTGACATATTAGTGTGGCCGAGATCCCTCGAATTACAGCATCACACCCTTTTAGCACCTTGAGCGTTTCGCCCAATCTAAGACGGTACAGCTTTTTAAACATCGACGAAGTGCAGCAATATGTCAGTCATTTTTCACAGGATCTCTCTTGCCATCTCTCCAAATATAAAAGTAGATGTCAAAGTGTTATGCAAAATAGCAGCTACGCCGGTCAACACGTATTTGTGGGTATAGAGCAAAAAGACCGCAGTGCCATTCACAGTATGGGCGACTTTAAAGAGTGCCAGAGGTCACAGAGCTATAACTCTCCACCCACTACAATCCAAACGCTTTTAAATTGACATCCCCTGAATTTGGAGGCACATTGGTTTGGTCTGTGTGGAATGTAGTTGAATTCACAAGGGACTGTGAGGAGGGCGGGGCTTACAGAATTGAGGATCAAAAGAAGTCTCGGAACACAAAAAGTTCAAAAGAATGGGAGCTGGGACTTTCTGTCAGTCCTACATTAATTTAACATTTCAATAAACCTTAACATCGGTTTACACAGCTAAATATCTGTCAGACATTATGTACATGCCACATTACTTTAAATTCAGTTGGGCTTGGGCTAGGTTTTTAAATATTTAATGATATTTTCCATAAAACAGGCACTTTATCTCAATTTACGTTTTATATGGATGGTCCGCTCCAGATCTCTGAGCGTTTTCAACATGCGGACACAACCATGTGTGTTGAGAGTAGTAAACGCAACCCTAACATGTAAAACCACCATAGTCTTAAAACACATCAGTTGGCTTGTTTCGATACCCGTGGCATTCTAGTTCTCAACATCGAACAAAGCATGTTTAAAACGAAAGCCTTCCATTATAAGGTTCGGTTTGCATTGTACTATGAAAGTCTACAACAGAGCCTACAACAATTGGCTTATTGCACTACGAGGCTTACAGGACAGTGTTTGTCAGAGTTCACAGGGGAACAACAGGCAAGACACCTGAAAATAAGTTAAATCCATAATTTACAGATGCGTTACTGTCAACGTAAGTTCAAAATCATTAATAACCTCAAGAACCATAAACCTGTGCTTAATATGAAATGTCTGAATGTAGGCCTCAGAGTAGAACAATACGTGCGAACATATTCATTGTTATGGTCACGCACACCGACTGATGCTTCCGCTGCAGGTGCGCCTGGACAGAATGAGGCACCCGAGATTTAACGCACATATATAATCCTACAGTCGACTACATGGAAATGTCTCACCAATTGGAGACTCAATGGAGTTCAAAGTTCCCCTTCAATGGTGTTACAGCCCTAAGCTAATCTGTCAACCCCGCTTAATAAGTGAGCCACGGAGTAGGGCGAGAGGAACAGCGCGGAAGCTAAATGGCAAGTGAAGTATTTTCCATGCGGACCAGAAAGTTAATATATCACAAAGGTGTACAGAATACAATCCTCAAAAAAAAAAGGATTTGGAAAGAAGGGTGAGCCTTGAACAGAGATGTTGAGATGTAAATGAGATGTAAAGCAGCAGATCTTGTTGGAATGGAATGACATTCCAGGAAGAGGTCGTCTTGTTTTTTGCAGATGCTGGATTAGGTTTGGCTGAGAAAAGCTTGATTTCAACCGTACTGGCAAAAATGACAGTAAAACGGATCTCAGAATAGCGACAAAGCAGATGTTTAAAAGCACCCGGAGCAACAGTCAAAGATCTAAAGCGTCAACAACCAATTGCAAAACTTTGTACTGCTCTATAGTGGCATTCCTCAAACATCTTGGCTAGATCAAAGAAAAATACTCATCTGATACCAGGCGCTCCATTCCCGAGAAAGAGTAGTTTCATAATGTGCTCCAGACACATCTGCCAGTAATAACCAAATGACTCTGATCACAGAAGCAGAAATCTACTCGACTCAAATCGCACCTTCCATAAACAAGTAACACTGCATTATTCGCTGATCTAAAAAATAGCTGATCAAGCACACCTCTGACTTGGTTTTGTGACATACGCAGGCAAAACGAACCGTTAAACAGATCTACGAATCTAATAAATAATGGTACAGAATAGCTGCTAAATCGACATATTCAAAACAATGAAACAGACCAATAATCGGAGAGCGAAGCAGCAGTGAAAAGATTGGCCGTTGTCTATTGCATAACAGTGCTGTTTTCCTCCTGTAAGTTCGGTTATAATTGGTTCTTTTGAGCAGCTTAGCAGCTTGTGATTGGGAGATGCCCGCCCCAGCTAAGTGCATGATGATTGGTTAAAAAAAAAATGAAGGCGGGGCTAAGCGAAGTACATGGTCCTCAAAGTGTCGTGATGGATCTGTACGGCTTTGGCCAGGGCCTGGGGGTCTCGACCGTTGCTCTGGCCTGACACGTGGCTTCCTTCGGCACTGTGAAAAACAAGAGAAGTGATCAGAGACAATTATTCAGAATTTAAAATAACTTTTATACGCATTTTATGTATTCAAGTAATTTTGTGGGAGGATTTAAAACTAAACGGATGAAAATGAGTCTGACTTTTATGGGGTCTGATGTTAAAATATCCTCTATTTTTGCTGCATAATAAAGGAAAGCAAATCATTTTTAGGATCATTTTAGGAGATTCACTTAAAGATACACAAACAAACAGTTTTGGACGAGAAGCCAGTTAAAATTGATTTAAAACCCAAACCCAATAAATTCCTTTGGCAACCTACATTTGCGTAAGCAAATCAGACAATTACCAATGTCCAAAGCCAAATTCAAATTTCATTACTCGCAAAGAAAACACGACAAAAACCGGGTCAATGTGTCCCCTACCTGTCGTGCTCTTTGTCCACTAAATGGTAACGGGCTCTGAAGGCAACAAGATGGGCATAGTAGGCTGGCGCGGGGATGGAGACGGAGCGGGTGCAGCGCACGTACGTGTGGCACAGCTGGTAGGTCAAGAGCTGAAACTCATCGGCTGTAAAGCAGTTGTCGTCCCACAGCACATGGTAGTGTGAAGGTCGGCTCGTACCCTGAGTTAATGGTAACAAACACGAAATGATGCACATTTTACCGAGGTGCACGCGTTTGCTGTATCATTACAACAGGCTTAACAATTCAGTGTCATAACACTTCGTTTCAGTTCTTTATTTAGACCGGACAAGATATTTAGTATAACAGAATGACACAACAGTGAAACGTTTCAGAGCTGTGCGTTCATACCTGTATTCCAGCATGACTGCACAGATAAAAGTCAAATTCATAAGGATGGGTGATGTCAGTGTCCACTGTGGTGCCAGCCGGAATGTTTCCACTTCGGCCCACCTTTAAAACAAAAAATGAAAGTGAGAAAGTAAGCTATAAAGGGAAATTAAACACTATTTCTAAGTGTCTGGCGATCTCTCACTTACCCTCTCAGTGCGGTCGGCGCAGAAGAGCCGCGTGTGGTGGCGTTTCTGGACGACGATGTATGTGATGCCAGGTTGATATTCCTTCTCAAGACTGATACAGGCTTCGCGAATGGCCAGCAACTCGTAGTACAGAACCTGGAAACAAAAGACGCTATGTTAAGGCACCATTGCAGAACTGATTTTTAAAGGAACAGTTTATTCAAAAATGAAAAATGTATTATTTACTTGTGTTATATGAAGAAAGTAACCACATTTGGGTTTTAAATGAGAAGAGGGCAAAACATTTTTATAATCACGTAGTGGTGGCTAGAGACAGAGAGGGGGCGCAAGAGAGCCTCACCTGTCTGAACTGTCCCTCAGACACTCCATCTCTATAAAAGATGATTCTGGTAGGTTTGTAGTGGGTGGACTTGTAGAACTGAATGAGCAGCTCTCGCACCATGGACGCCAGGTCCTGTATAACCTCCTGCCTGGGCCTCTGCACACGGACCGTAGCACAGTACCTGCTGGGGTGAGCGTCCATACTGCCCACCACCTGCCCAGAACAAAAGAAGACCTTACTGAAATGTTTCGAACATTACCACCTATAACATTTGACAGGCACATTTACTATAAATTCTTATATTTGGAAAAATTTTGTCAAAAATGTTGTGTTTAAAATAAAAGCGTGTCGGTTTGGACAACACAAGTGTAACTGTAATTGGTGATATTTTAAAAAGCTGCAATTCTTTGTCAAACATCAATGTATTTTAAAAATGTGTTATTATTTAGCTCTATAAATGTAGATATTGGGGGCTTACAGCTGCAATAGAGGGTTTTTTCCCATCTCCTGCAGGTGGATGTGTGACATCAGCTCCCAGAAAGATGACTGGTTGCTGGAAAACAGAAGGGCTGGAAAACAATAAAAAAACTAATCAAACAAGCCAAATTTTCTCAGAGTATTTATTTACTGCAATATTATTTGCAGTTTTAAAATGTAAAACACCAAACTACCACCATGACCTCAGCAGGCAAAAAACGTTGTGTTCAGGAAATCAGGAAAGATTTTATTCATGTTTACTTACCGCTGGTGTGGCACCAGTATGTTGTTAATGCCGCCCAGCTTGACGTTGATTTTGAGGCAGAGGTTGGAGAGGGTCTGGGGGGACGTCTTCACTACGTTCTTTACCTGCACACACTGGGTGGCCATTCCCAACAGTGTGTCTCCAACACGCTTCACCTCCGCTGGAGAAAGACATCACAAACTTTAGCATAACAGAAGAACTGTGTTGAAGAACTGTCGTCTGGTATCATTACCATAAACAGGGGTTTTTCCAGGCAGTATGACAATGATGAGCTGAAGTCCAGCGTAGGTGTTCTTCAGGTGACGGAACATGGGTTCAACGTTATCTGCTCCCTGAGCATACTTGCAGAAACATGGCTGGCCTTGTATGGGCATCCCAGCATCCTTTGAGATCTTGCGCAGCTGGTCTGTGAAGCCCCTGTGGAAAAAACGTCCGTTTTAATTCCAGAACATTAGGTTGATTTGTTAATAAATAAGAGAATAAGAGAAACGCTGTACTTGAGAACATCTTCTCGGCATTGTCTCTGAGTGGCGAAACAGGCGATGGCCCACATCTTGATCTCGACTCCAGTGTGAAACTGTTTGCCTCTCATGTCCCACACTCCATGACTCGGGGTGGCTACTGTGCGATTCTATAAGACACACATGTAAAGGATGATCACCTGGTCAAACACGCTTGCCTTGAGTTCAAACAGGGCACAAACACTACAAGATTATGAAAAAAATATACATATATATATTAATATAATTAACTTTTTTATATAATCTGCCCAGTTAAAGACATACTATTTTCTTCAAGTAAATGCCCCATAACACCTAACAAGTAGATTTTTAAATATTGGAAAATATTTGAAAAAATATATATATTATCATATTAATATTTACTACTAGAATTAGGGCTGTCGAACGATTAATCGGATCCAGAATAAAAGTTTGTGTTTACAGAATATATGTCTGTGTACTGTGCATATTAATTTTGTATTTATAAACACAAACACATACTTGTTAAACTTTACATTTTTCTTAAATATATGTATTTATGTGTATGTGTTCATAAATACAAAATTAATATGCACAGTACACCGACATATATTCTGTAAACACAAACTTCTATTCTGGATGCGATTAATCACAATTAATCGTTTTGCAGCCCTAATTAGAATAGTGAATAGTAAATATGCCTTACATTTGAATAATATGCAAACTTATAATGCAACTTTATCCTAATTGGTCAATTGTGATATTCTGCGAAAAATATTTAGTTTTTTTGACTATATTAAAATGATGATTTATTAACTAATATATATATATATATATATAATTTTTTTAATTAAATTATATATTTAATATACAATTTTAACAAAAAGTTAAATTATATTAAACAATATATTCAAACGCTTAAATTAAATTCAAACTTATTAACAGCCACACAATCACAAAACCAAAAAACACATCAAAACACATTTTCCAAATGCAAAAGCGTGAAGCAACACACAACGAACAAATCAGGGCTGCGTTTCCCCAAAGGATCATAAGCCTACGTTGATCGTAGCTCCATTGGTGACAATGGTTCTCATCAAGGCTGTTTAAGGTTACGATGCTTTTGGGAAATGCGGCCCAGAAAACTCACTCACCACATGCAAACAGTCATAAAGTTACTTAACTACTTCATCAAGAATCAAATCAAACCCATCATCTATCCTCCTACACAAACACAAACGCGTGCGGCGCATGAGTGAAAGGGAACGGGTACCAGGAAGTGTTCAGAGCTCACCCTGCCGCCGTACTGCAGCATGGGGGCGGGCAGGACTCGACCCGTCACCTCCTCCATCTCGTCCCGTACGCGGAACTGGAACTCCTGCACGAAGGGGTCCGAGTTGTAGTTGGCACTGCGAACCTGAGGGAAGAGAACGAGTTTTATACATGCATCGAGGATGATTGTTTATACTACAGCTTGACCATTCCTTTGGACTTCAAGGGACCGTTCACCCAAAAAGAAACATTCTGGTATCATTTATTGATCATCATTATGTTGTTCAAAACTTTTGTGACTTTTACTTCTGTGGAACACAAAAGAATATATTTCGAGAAATGTCTCGGTGGTTTTGTGTCTATACAACGAAAGTCAACGAGGACCAGTGTTGTTTGGTTACGAGTTTGCAATGACACGAGGGTGCGTAAATAAAGAAGAATTTTTATTTTTGAGTGAACTACCCCTTTAAGTTCAGGTATGCTGGACACTTGAATACTTTTCACATCGGACTTTGAAACTTTGTTACAAAACAAAGCAGCAGAGAAAACATATTAAGGATCTCAAACTCTTATCATCGTTCCATTCACAGACTGTGACAGTTCAGTCTTTCTCTGGAAAATAACAATCCTTATCTTTGTCCTCGAAGAGTCCTGCACCCACTCACCAGTCTGCTGATCTCTTCCTGTCTGTCTGGGGCCGAGCGGGCCGTGGCTTTGATCATGGTGGAGGTTTGGTTGTCTGTTAATTTCTTAATGCAGCGTTGGCCGGCCACAATGTTGCACACCTGAGTAAAAAGGACATACTTAAAGGGCAATACTGACACCGTAAATCGAGCTTTATGAAGAATCTTAAAGGCTTGAGCAGTTGGGTATCTAAAAGTGATTGTAACAAACACTATATCTGTGAACAGAACCCTTCTCCAGCTTTCAAGTGATCGGATATCATGACTCTCACCTCTAGAGGCAGGTAAGTGTGTTTTTGTTCCTGCCCCACTTGCAGACAGGGCATATGGGGGTACTTGAGCTGTAGGCTGTACTTTTCCCTGAAATATTGTGCCACTGTTCTCTCCACGGTCTGTCCGTTCTCTAGCTGTAGAGGAAACCTGCCCCAGTAAAAATAAAATAAGTTATGAGGAACGTGGTAGATCACCCTTAAAAATGTGAGCTCTGATGATTGTAAATGCAGGTACACTTACGTCTGGTGACTGGCCGGCCGGCGTGTAACATTACACACCCTGTACTTCCTTCGCATGGTGCCACAGTGGGTGACCTCTACCTTTAGACCTAAAGAGACGAGAGATCGAATTTACACAGCCACACAGACTCCAAAACCCAACTGGTTAGTTTCACAGCTCAGATCCAGACTAATATGTGTGTACATAAGGGCTGGGCAAAAAAATAGATATTTTTAGATTAATCGTTTTTTAAAATGCGGTCGATTCAATATCGATTCTCAAAAGCCATAAATTGATTTTTTTCTTTCATATTTCTGCAAGCATTGAACATACTGTAAGAGATCATCAAAGAGTAATTATTTTGTAATTTTCAGGTCCTACTTTGGTTTATGGAGTGTCCAACAACAAGTTTACGTACATACGTAAAGGTGTAAAAACACTTTTGTTTTCTAATACTAGGCAGTTATTATTACCTTGCTTCTTGACTGACTCTCAAATGATTCGTTCGGCGATTCATCCGTTTAATCCCCTCCTTTATGTCAGCCTACTCTGATCTGATTGGTCAGATGGTCTAGTCTGCTGTGATCGGTCTACGTCACGGATATGTTCATTAGTGCGTGACATCACCAAATGCCACAGTTCCACAAAATCCTAGCGTAAACACTGCACGTTTGTGGCTTTTCTTTTCTTTTTAATTCACCATTGTAATCTGATGTTTACTGTTATTTATTTTAAATATCTATAAGATCTGTATGCATGCATTGAACCGAATCCAGAATCGAATCGAGAGCTTGAGAATCGAATCGGAACTTCTGGATCAATACCCAGCCCTAGTGCACATCTACTGCAGAAAACAGAACCGTAATTCAATACAGAATCTGAGCAGAAGGAATTAAGCTACATTAAGAAATTAAGAAGTAAATGTGTCTGCAAACATGACACGGCAAATCAACCTTTGATCTCTTTGGTGAACTTGACTCTGTGGGAGTCGGTAAGGGGACGAGGCTGCTCATCGATGTTGTGGATATCCAGAACTTCACACATGAACTGAATCACCGGCTGGGCTTTGTAGAATGCCGTGGCAGAAACTATGGATGGGAAAAAATGTTAACTTGGTTTGTGCTGAAATGACCATTCAGTTTTAAAATAATTTATCCTATGCTAGCTTAATATGCAGAGACATCTATAAATTGGCTTTAAAGGGATAGTATCATTTACTCGCCCTCATGTCATTTCAAGCCTGTTTGACTTTCTTCAAAACACAAAAGACATTTTGAAGAATGTTGGTAACCAAACAACGGCGGTACCCGATCACTTCTATTGAATGAATACAAAATCAATGCAAGTGAATAGGTACCGTCGTTGTTTGGTTACCAACAATCTTCAAAATATATATTTTTTGTGTTCTGCGGAAGAAAGAAGAGGGCGAGTAAATGACAGAATGATCATTTTTGGGTTAACGATCACTTTAAGTTCCATAAAAGGTATCCTAAATTTTAAGTAATTTATCAATGTTGCATTTCTGTTTTGTGATATTAGTGATGCAAAATTTACTTCTCAATCTTTTTTTAATATAATTTGAACCCTTACATTCAGTTTAGCATCTCTCACTCACCATCAATGTTCAACATCATCTTCCACATGGCAGGACGCACTGATTGGTGAAACCCAAACCACACCTCCCTCCCCCCACCCAATGGGTGATCATAGCCCTCGGGGGAGGAGAAAAAAGACCGTCCCACTGGGGTGTACCTGTATTGAGAAGATACAAAAAACTGTTACATGCACAGCGCAACACGGTTTACTCCTACATTAACCTGTTTATGCTACTCACTAATCTACAATGGAAAAAATCATCTCGTATTACGGCTCTGAGTCACATACAGCATTACTGAAGACTCTAAACGGACACTTGCTTCTCTAATGATATTAAACAACATACATGATCAGGTAACATTACTCATGGGAGAAGTCTTACCTCATAGAGGGCAGATGGCGGAGAACCACATCCACGGCGTGTATAGGATTGGTGCTGATTGGCTTATCGAGCACTTCAGGTTCTGGCATGCTCCGCCCTGTGAGAACCTCGTGCAGCATGTGCCAGCTGACCAGCGACACAAACTTAATGCTCACTTTAAACGGTCTGTCCTTTCCACCTTCACCCGGCAGGGTCACATCCAGGTCCACCTGCAGGCGTAACACAAACAGATATAAACGTGTTTGCCAGACGTTTTATTTCTTATTGAAAACCAACCTGATCAGGATATTCAGTGATAGGGATATTTGGGTACATGGGAACTTTGAATAATTCTCTTTCGCCCACTTACCCCCCCTGTGGCCACTGGTAACGGTTGGGCGGTGTAGAGGCTCTTCTTGCCATCATAGACTGGCCTTCTGTCCCCGAAGATTGTCACCTTAAAGTGCTGCACCATAGAATCCACCACCTCCCTAGAAGCCATAACAGAAAGGTCATAGCAAACAAAGGTCATCATGGGTTCCACCCAACCATTTTTAGTCTGATTTTAAATCTACTGTCATTTTTCAATATCTTTCCTTTCTCAATATAACTTCCTTTTCAAAAATTAAAAAATTAGGGATGTAACGATTCACTCACGATGCGATGCACGATACTGATCTCATATGATTTATTCACATTTATTCTTTTTTTTTTTTTACAAAATGAGTTCAGACAAATTAGAAATGAAACAACTGCCCTTTTACTATTTCTCAAATCATATATTTGTAAAATAAAAATATATTTTATGTCAAATAACAAAACTAAACTGCAATTTTAAAACATTCCAAATCAAATAAAAAATGAATAACACAAAAGACTTCTGTGCTTTTTCTTGTTTTTTACATTTAAGAAATATCAGCATATCTACGTTTACCAAGTTTGAAGTAAACACAGCGGCCCCTGCTGTTCAAAACATGTAATGCGATTCAATTAACATCTCAACCGTCTTGAATTGTCACATATTATATTCGATTTTCAACGGGCTCATGGTGAATCGTTACATTCCTAGTTATTATTGTTGGGTATATGTGGCACCTGTTAACACGCCGAGGGCATTTTTCCGGCTGGATGTCCACCTCATACAGGTAGACGTCCATCTTGGGGATGTCCACCTGGAAGCAGTTGGCCAGCAGCTTGATGGGTTTCCCCATGGTGCCATAGCCTGGCCTCCGAGGGACGGAGAACAGGGACGCAGCCCCAACGGCTCCTGTCGTGAAAACCAAATGGAATTTCCATCAACGGGAGTTGTTGCTATATTAGCTGGACTTTCAACGTCAATGATAACCACTGATCTGAAAGCAAAAAAACCCAGAACTTGCCCCCGCAAGAAATGAAATGGGGGCGTGTTTAAAAAAAATCCAAATCAAGGCCAGCATCTTCCTACATACATGTATGTACTATTTGTAAATGTCAGGGTAACGTGATTAATATCTGAATTAATAGAAGCCCATTTCATTCAGCAGTTCATTTCATGACACCGACTTTGATATATTATCAGGACATTTCTTCTAAATGCCCACTCACCCGCATCAAGGCAAAGCATCACTAAACCATCAACACGACACATATCCCACGCCTTATGACACATACATACACATGTGAAACCAAAACTAACAAACATACAGCTGGCTATGACGTCTAAAGAAAGATTGTTCTCACTCATGACCTGAGGGCAATTTGCTTTGTTTTTTAAAAGGGATAGTTCACCCAAAAATGAAATTTACTCACCCTCATGCCATTCCAAACCTGCATGACTTTCTTCTGCAAAACACAAACAAGGATATTTTTAAGAACATTTGAAACCAAACAACATTAGCCCCCATTGACTTCCACTGTATAGACACAAAAAATCAAAACAACTTTTGTGTTCAACATTAGAGTCGCTTACAGGTTTTGAACGACATGCGGGTGAATAAATGACGACAGAATGTTTGTTTTGGTGAACCAACCACTAAAACTTTTATTATTTTTTATCCACACATGACAAATTTATTGTTGCTTTGACAAAATACGCATTGGCTGTTATATTGTTAAAAATTGCCTTTTTTTACATTTGCCTGAGTGGGTTAAACCAAGGGTAACTCTTTCCATTGCCGTTTCACTTCAGAGACTATGCGCTGATGTCCGTTTTCTCACAGTGAGTGGCAGATGTTAGCATCACGTAACAACACAGGTGGCATTGTTATACTCTTGTTGTAAAGATGCTTTAAAGGGGGTCTACAAAGTCAAACCGTTATTGAGAGATGTGTAAGGGGAATTCTACTGCAACTGATTCTTACACTTCCCAGTGAGCCGTTGCCATGCCGGCGATACTCACGTGGCTTCCCTCTCGCTAGGGCAACAGAGACTACTAAGACTTACAACCAATTAAAAGGAAAACAGTTGTTTCCATAAATAGGCACATGTACACCTGATAATGTAAGTCACACATGGATGCTTTCTCTCCTACACTCTTGTACAGGCCTGCACAGATCTGATCTGATCTGATCTAATACTCGATGACTGTTCACACGAGTCAACTTTTCTCACTTTCATTGAAATTCCTGAAAGGGTGGGCTCAATTTGGCTGGATATGTCCTGAAGTTATAGACTGGAGGTTAATGCAGGTCTTACAGCGATGTTAACAAAGCCAAATCAATTTGAAAGCTTATTATTTATATAGAGCAAAACAATTTAAGATTTACTGGTGCCAGTTAAAAAGCCATACTTACACAAAACATAAAATGTTTGTTGTTACCACATTTACAATACAACCACGGTTAGACTGTACAGACTGAAAGAAGTGGCGATTCTCGGACAGTCGTCATGGCAACGAATGAACAGAAACCCGCCCCTCCTCCGCTACTCTCCCACCGGCATCACGACGATCGCCGCACCTGACGCACGACGCACCTGTGCGTGACAGCTGGGCCACAATGCCGTGACGTCAGCAGGGCGAGTGAGTCACGATCTTCCACACATGGCGTTTCGTTGCCAAAAAAAACCCTCAGCGCAGACCAAACCTCCACACAAATTTGTTTGCTACACCCAAATGTCCAAGAGCAGCGAGGTTGCTCGGCCTAGAAACTGATACGTTGTTATATAAATATTGCTGTGTAAGCGTAATGTCTTTATGAGCTGCCACATGATAAAGCAGACACAAGTAATTCGTTAAGGGTATTTATTTGCGAAAAGTGCGTGATGTTCGGCTGGCGGACACGGCAAAGTTACACCGAGGCGATACGTCATACTTCCAACGAGTAAAGTAAATCTGTTACCAAAAGACCGACTTACCTGTAGTTCCGATTTCCATTCATGAGGTCTCTGTCCGGATTCTAGCCGGCTCCGGGGGTCAAATATCGGTGTTTCTTAAAAACCACTGACTATTCCAACTTACAAATCCGGATCCTGACCTACACCCGGCTCCTTCCGCGGGAGTTAGTCAAAGCGGGCCGCTCGGAGGTTCAGCTCTGGCCGGAGGTCCACCGGCCAGTAACAGTTACCGAGTCGGTCTACCAAAAGGCACGGATGTGTCACCTACCCTATGTCGGAGATCAACAATTGCTATCAGCTGACAAGCCAAAAACCTGGAAGAATATGTTTTAAAACAGCCACCGCGGAACACAGTTTGTCAGCCGCCTCGAACCATCCGCAACGTCTCGTCTAAAGTGACGATCTCTTATAAATTACGTACAAACACTCGGATCTGAAGTTGAACGCGTAATATCCTTGACTGAATCGACAATGCGTGTTTTATTTCTGCCCCTTTTGTCCTAGTTTACCGGCGTCTTGTCGACTCCCTGTCGGTCCTGTTACCGGTTTGCTTCAGGTTTACCATCTCGGTGCATGCAGGGAGACCCTACAGGAAATACCAACTGCAGGAAACGCCGTCACTTCCTATTATAATGTCATTTATTTGATCCGCCTTTGATTGTTAATTCATAAGTGGCTCAGGAATATAAACGATACACGAACTTCTTATAAAGTTGTATTTAGGAGTAATTTATTTAATTATTGTAATTTTTTATCTATATAACGTACCTTGACATTCAAAGTAGCCTTACTTCTTAGAACAAATAATGAGCTTGTAAAATATAAGAAAATACAAAATTTACAATTTCAAAATTAGAAACCAGTTTAATCTAACACATTTGCTAAAAAATCTATTTGCTACACATTTTTACCTACAGGTGGCAGCAGTGTGTTCAAGATGTGTATGTTACCGAAGAAGAAGAGTGTACAGGAACTGTTCAGCATTTAACGTGAGAGGAACTTCATCGTTTTAAGTTGTATTGATGTAATTATATGCTGTAAAACATCAAAATGAATCAATTGAAATAATTTCCTGAATCATCCCAATTTAAACAATTAGATTTCGTTACTAAATCAAGAGATTACATGGCGTTTGAATGCTATTTTAGAATGACAAAAACCTCAGCTTCACAACTGAATTAAATGGGCTGTATAATATTGCTCCTATATTATAAATTATATGTATATAATTTTACTGTAACTTATATAAATATCCATTGATTCCAAGTTCAACGTTTATTTAATGTCAACATTTTATCAACTTATCAAATTACTGATGCTAAATATATGTCGCTTTTGTCTCAGAGGGATGGATAAAGTCATTAACTGTTTTAACAAGTGCCCAGATGCTTCTGTCCGTCTCATCTGTTTTCCATGGGCTGGTGGAGGGTCTATTCACTATGCCCGCTGGGCCAATACTCTGAACAGCTCCATTGAAGGTAAATCAGAATTTGTATTGTTTTAATGGCAGTTTGTATTTATTTATTTATTGTATTTAGTTGTTTGTTTGCTTTTGCAGTGTATTCAGTTAGATTACCAGGCCGAGAAGGGCAAGCCAAGGAACCTTTTTTCAGGAATATGCAAGAAATCCTTGATGAACTCATTAGTGTGCTACTTCCACAACTTAAAGAGAAGCCATTTGCACTCTTTGGACATAGGTATACAACACTTCTGCTATGACAGACATTAACACGTTAAAAACTTATTTGTATGTTTTTAATATTATCCTTTGCAACTTTTCATTTAGTTTCGGAGCTATGATTTGCTTTTCCTTTGCCGACCATGTGAAAAAGGTTTTCAATCTTGAGCCGATTCACATATTTCTCTCTGGAGCCTCTGCACCATATGTGAGTGTCATAGGTCTTGTATCTTGTTATAAATATCACCTAAATCTGTATTTAAGATTATATAATTAACATATAATATTTTCTCTAAGTCTGAGGCAAGACTGCAGGCACCAAAAAGGAGTCACATTTCAGATCAGGAGTTTCTTTCATGGGTAATTTCTATTGGAGGAACACCACCAGAGATACTAGCCAATGCTGAGCTTGTAAAACTCTTTTTGCCTCCACTGAAAGCAGACCTCTGTGTAGCAGAGAACTATAGGTATGTTTAGAAAAAGAAGGTTAGGGTTACTAAGTTTTGTCTTTGTCAAGTACTTATAGAAACTGACATTCCAATGTAAATGTTTAAAGTCACTAAGAAACGGATGCTGCGATTGACTTATACGAGTAAAACGGCTTCTGAAATTTGAAAAATGTAGGGCAGGGCTTTATTTTGCCCTTCCCTTTTTGATTGATTTGGGCCTGGAGGGGAGGGCTAAAAATGCCTGGCCATTGGACAGTCAGTATAGTCCTACCTCTTTTTTGTTGCTGACATCATGTGGTGAAGAGTTTTGTTGAGAGGGGATGAGGAGCTCAATGTTTTTGATTAAAGATTACAAGTGCAAATTAATTTTGAAAAACTAATGGTGTGCACATATAAATCATTTATAAAAATCACTGCAACACTGTGTAAAACACTTAAAATTTCCCTATTTGATTGCATGGTGACTTTAACTGTTGCCTTCTTTATGTCTGGCAGGTGTACCAGACCATCAACACCTTTTTTGTCATGTCCAGTCTCATGTTTTGATGGACAAGAGGACACACCCCATGACTTACAAGGTCTGTCAGTGTCAGACAAGGGTTTAGTTTGTCCAAACCATACAAAGCATATGATTATCACGTGTGCATGAAGTTGAGTTTGTGTCTCTTTTGCTTTACAGCCTGGAAGAACATGACAAGTGGTGACTTCACTGTGCAGATGCTCCCTGGATCTCACTTTTACCTGAAAGACAAAGCGAATGAAAAAATTATACTGGACCATATTACAAAACATCTCGAGACTGCAGAGATGGACTATCTGTAGAAACTCAGTCCTTCATCTCATGAATTACTTAAAGCTCATTCAGATTGCTAACATGATGTAAATCCAAAATGATTGATGTAATAGAGTTTTATGTGTACCTGTAAAGTAATTATATGCAGTTTTATGTATAGAACAGAAATTTGAGAGGATGAAATCAAAGCTGAGATGCTTAAATGTAAATTATTTTTGCAAAGTTGTGAAAAGATTTTTATGAAATAAAATTATGTCCTTAAATATGATAAAATACATGTAATTAAATAATATTACGTCCTTTTAGTCGTTAATTATGTCCTGATTGGTTTATTATTTTTAATTTGTTTGAAGGTTTCCAAACTGTTTAGGATGAGTAACTACTTTCCGCTGGCAGGACGCAGTTTACACGGGTTTGGTATAAGAAAAAGTAATGCTTTCCAGCTGCTTATGTCAAAGTGCTTAGTTGTTATGGACGTAACGTGTCATGACAGATGATGAAGTCATCGTTGAGTAATTGTTGAGCGTCTCTATGGTATATGAATGAATAATGAAAAAGCTGCGGTTACGCGTTCGAGTTACCAGGAGACGCGCATACTCGAGACCACTGCAAACTGACAGCACGCGTCTGCAAGTTTCGCCTTTTTCGGTAAGTCACTCAATTAAAGTTGTGAAAAATGACCAAAACATTGATTATCTGTGAGGTGTCACTATTTTTTTTAAGTTGTAATTAAAGAAAAATACAGTGCTTGTATAATAGAGCTTTATTCATTAATACAAATTAGAACAATACAACTTAAAGTTTCAAGAAGGAATCTGGTTGGATATAGCCTATGGATTAGTAATATATAAAAAAAACGTTGTCCAACATTGTTTAATACTAATTATGCCCATACCAATAGCTTGTTCCAGTTCTTCTATTTGCTATTGTATTGTTCTCACGTAGCATGATTTGCAAATAAGATTTTTGTTTTATTACTGAACAATACAGACATTGAAAAATATAAAACCCGTTTACTGTTGAATCAAATACAATTAATACAACTAAAATTGAAAGCCATTTGGCAGATTACCAAAACACCTATTTGTGTTCCTATTTGTAACATTTGTCCTTTTGTTTCTATGACAGTGAAGGTTGGTTTAATTGTTCTAACATAACATGCAGACCAGTATGTTATAATTTTACATCATGACTAAACTCTACATGTGCTGATGTATTTCACAAACATTTGGTAGAATCAGATAAAAAGCCACCAAATAGACAGAACCAAAGTCATTTGCCTGTATACCAAAACTACTACTTGATTTTATTTGTCTCCTTGTTTCTATGGTACCAGAGAGTAACAAACATGGCCACCATGAGCACAAAGCCAGGCTTGCGTTACTGTGTGTCTGACTGGGTGACCAACAATAAACACATCTCAGACACAGCTGAGCACAAGAGAAACATTTCACACGAGATACGACAGGAAGGAAGGGTTCTGCGGAATGAGACTGCCAATAAGGTAATGGAATCACAGGGTTAAAATATTGTGCAAAAGAGAAATAAAGAGAAATTAAAATTCTTTCATCATTTGCACGACTTTCTTTTTCTTTAGAAGCGTCACCTAAATCTATTTGGTCTGTCGATTGGACAGATGGTTCACCCAAAAATAAACATTCTGTCATAACTTATTCAGATTTATGTCATTCAAAACCTGTATGTGATATTTTGAGAGATGTCTCAGTGGTTTTGTGTGCATAAAATGTCAACGGAGGCTAGCTTGTTGTTTGTTTACCAATGTTCTTCAAAATAGCTTTTTATTCTGTTATGTGTCTCCTTCAATTTGCTGATATTGTCTCATTCCATCAGACAAACTGGGATAACTATGACAGCAGTCGGCGGTTAAGTGACAGAATCGATGACATCACACGTTGGAAAGAAAAGCTGAAAGCGTGTGCACAGGAAGTGGATGCAGAAATGGATGCGCTTACTCTGGTGAATAACATCTCAAATGAGATTTTTCTCTTGAAGTAACCTTAAGTATCTGACTTACCAGAATGTGTAATCAGCATAAAGAAGTTCCATGCTAATGTTAAAATCTAGTCTTCTAGTCAAGTGTTCACGAAGCATTAAAGCGTTGCTATGTTGAAGTCCAAGCAGGACACAGAGCGTGCCCTGGCAGCCACCGTTCTGCCCCTTGAGGTCACATCAGAGTGCTTGACCCTGCGGGAAGGTCGCCGTGGCAAGGAGCTGGTCAGCGATCCGGTGGAAGCTGAGCTTAAGAAGGAAGAAGAGGTGATTGATGGAGCACAGCGGGTCCTTCAGCAGTGCATCAGTCAGGCCTTTGAACAGCTGTGGTAAGTGAGATGAGACATTAATAAAATCTTTGAATTATCTTTAAAAGAGTTATTGTAGTATAGTAATCTTGGCAGATGGTAACAGTTGCCTACAGGAAGTACGCCAGCAGTTGACCATTGACCTTCAAGACAAAATAGAGGCCCTTGAGGTGGACACGTCCTGCTTGTCTCTTACAACACAGTCACCAGAGATCTCTTTGAAGCCCAACCCTACCAGAGTTCCCTTGGGGTGAGCTTCATGTCCAGAGATGTCTTTCTTGCATGTTGATTATATTCAGATACAGTTAAAAGATCAGATCAGATTACTTTATAGATTAAAGTAAGTTTAATGCAGCATTTTTTAAAAACAGCTGCATTGGGTTTTGTTGGTTGCAGTTCCATGACCCCCCAGCAGTGGGAGCAGTTCAGCCGCTACAACATCACCCGAGCCAAGGAAGAGATGCACAACTCAATGCAGTTAAGAGAGAACAGCAGCCTCACACGAGCACAGGTGCAACAACTGACATTTACATTTAATAGCTCAGCCCTCTGTTTAAAAGCTCATATGTACTGTATTACTGGGACCGAAAGTTGAATATTTTAAGAATATCCTTTTTAGAATATCTATATTCCTCTACTTTCTTAGGTGCAAAATGAATTGGAAGCCCAACGAAAGGCTGTGGAGTTTGCTCTCCGTAAGCGAACTCATCACCTGGAACAGGCACACAAGGAACTGCAGTGGCAGCTGAAAACTGTGAGGTTTCTTCAATGTTGGTAAAGCAATAGCAGTGCCAAGGTCGTGGGTTTGATTCCCAGGGAATGCACAGGCCTACATGAAATGAACTGTATATGCAAGTTGCTGTTGATGAATGCAAAGCATTTCAATAGCATGAATGCAATGTAAATGGTATTCTCTCCTTTTTGTAATTTTCATCTGTCTGGTTTCTGAATAGTCAATGAAACCTCTTGACACAGCATACAGCATCTATGGAAATAACAACATATGAATTATTAGCAGTATGAATTCCTCACACATTTGGTTGTGTCATACTGTTTTTCAGACTCAAGATGAGATTTCTGAGCTGGAGAAGGACATTAATGGTCTGGAGGATGATATGCAGGCCAAGACGGCTCCTTTAAAGCTGGTTCACACCCGTCTGGAGAACAGGACCAAGAGGCCTGGTATGGACCTGTGCAGAGATGAGGTAACCTCTAAAACCCAGAAGGTTTTGAGAAACAGCAAATGTTGTAAGGCCTGTGTTTTGCACCACTATATTTTATTTTTAAATGTATTACTTCAAATGTAAATCCATATGCTGCCGTTCATTATACCATAAGAATGAGGTCACACAAGACTTTGAGCATAGGCAACAGAATGTGATGTCATACTTTAGATTTACTGTTTTCAGTAAACAAAGGTCAGTGTTCCTCTGTTGGTTTGTTATGTATGGTTCCCATAGCGCACTTAGAAATGCAACAAAGTACAACACGTCTACACGTATGATTGTCAAAGTCTTGTGTGACCTTACCTAAAGACATCTTAATCTACTGCCTATGCCCATGTGCTGACTGTGTGTTTCATAACCAGGTACAGTTTGGGTTAGTGGAGGAAGCCAAACAATTAGAAGCCACAATCGTGGCCCTAAAACAGAAGCTAGCACAGGCCCAGTGAGTCTACTGTTTTGTCTATTCATTCACAGCTGTAAACTGATATGCTAGGAATATATACGATGCAAATTTAAAATGAACACCATCCGTGAATATCTTCGTGACGTTTTTTTCCTGTCATTGGCCAGACACTCTCTACAGTCTCTGAAGCAGCATGAAGCTCAAATGATGGAGGATCTGTCTCGCAAGCAGGATGCTTTGTCATTGGAACAGCGCAGCAGCCAGACTCGACAGCGCCTCACTGTGGTTGCCCAAACTGAGGGTCTGCCGTCAGCTGTAGTTCCCTTAACCAATTCCAGTGGCAGACACAGGCTGGATTTGGCTTGAGATGGGTCCTTGTCTGGTCTAGTGGTTCTTAACTGGTTGGTCTGTTCTGATCAGAGCAATCCAAAATGTTTTTTTTTTCATAATTTTCTCACCCTCATGTCATTCCAAACTTGTACGACTTTCATTCTGCAGAGCACAAAAGAAGATGTTGAAGAATGTTGACAACCAAACAACATTGAACTCTTTTGACTTCCATTAACACAAAACCATTGAGACATTTCTCAAAATATCTTCTTTTGTGTTTCATGGTCGTGTAAAGATTTTTTATTTATTAAAATGCTTTCATATTATCTTAGATGAGATCCAAAAGGCTCCATCTCCAAAAAGCACATCCATCCATCATTAATATATGTGAGACTCCAATGGGTTAATAAACGTCTTCTGAAGCAAAGTGATACATTTGTGAAAGGAAACGATTAATACTCTGAGCTTCTTAAAGTTTCTTTAAGAGCTGTACATCTAATCAAGCTTATTTGTCATTTGGAAGATGTGAGGCAGATGCCAACGTGAACAGATGTAACTTATGATGGTTCTCGGTGTAAAATCTAGATTTCATAGTAAAACCTGTTGTGAACCGCTCGTCTAAACATATTTATCCCAAGTAAAACAATTCATTTTTGTGACTCCATAATCTCTTCCATTCCATCAGAATTGCAGAACAATGTTTTAAATATTCTCTTAAATACTTGTTTGCTTTCTCTGTTCAAATTTCATTTCAAACATTCCATTGATTTATGAGGTAGAGAGGAGCAAATATCTAACAAATAAAAACAGCGTTACAGGTTTTTAATAGTTAATGGTAATGATTTTATTTTCTATGGCAGCAAATTGTGCGTGGATCATCCGTGTCATGCGGTTAAATTGCCTTGTTTTCACAGTCCTTTCTGACAAAGTTGTTAGTCCATCTGTCAACATGTTTTATTTTATATGACGAAAGGAAAGCTTATGTCACATGAAAGGGTCTATTTAGACTGGACTTTGACTAGGAGCGATTAACCAGATAAAAGAATAGTAAAACACGCTCTAAATACATCCATACAAATAACATAAAACCCACATAAAAACATCCACACGCTAAACCTACACACATCCAATGCTGATGGGGTTTATAAATTATCTACACCTCAAGCTTTTAATGTCTTTGACTGGGAGTGTTTGTGTGTGTGTGTGTGTGGGAAGGGTAAACCCTACGGTATGGGGACAAAATGTCCCCACAAAGATGGCAATATCCAAAATCCTTGTCCTTGTGGGGACATTTTTTTGTCCCCATGAGGAAACAAGCTTATAAATCATACAGAATTAACTTTTGTGAAAATCTAAAAGAGCAGACAGTTGTGTGTGATTGTTAGGTTTAGGGGGTGGGTTAGGTGTATGGAATATGATATACAGTTTGTACAGTATAAAAACCATTGCGTCTATGGAATGTCCCCATAAAACATGGAAATCCAACGTGTGTGTGTGTGTGTGTGTGTGCGTGCGTGCGTGCGTGTGTGTGTGTGTGTGTGTGAGTGTGTGTGTGTGTGAAATAAAATAGAGGAAGCGGAAGGTTATCCCAGTGCAGATTAATGTTTGGCAAATATTACTACGCTGTAATCTGGGTCTCTCACAACTTGTTATGATCAGTAAGTATTTTAATACCATATGTTAAATTTTGGTACCAGCATTTGCTGTCTGTAATATTTATTTTGCATATAAACATGTGTTTGTTTGTTGTTGCTCTTTTTCTTTTGTATTCAGTGTGTTTAACATGTACTTGAATATATTCTTTTTGAAGTATTTAAGTTTCACTTTGTTAATAATCTGAATTATTTTGTTTGAGTTAACATTGTTTGAGAATGATACAATATAAATATTAAGGATATACCACAATTAATGTAAATGTTTGTGTCAGGTGGATCATGAGAATTCGTAACATTTTAGTTCAGTGGCTCGTTTGTGTGCTTCTTAAAGCTTTCACTTTTAAATGCGCGAATATTTCATCGCCATTTATAGTAATGTAAAATGAAACATCATTTTTTACAGTGAAGATACTCACAGCTCGATAGTTCACTATTATTATAAGTATTATAAATACTTTTATATTCATCACACATTCAAGTTTGGTATTGTGACATGTATTGATAAAAATAACATCAGTCAATATGATTACTCTTAAAAATGAACGGATCAGTAGGACAGCCAGCATCATGGTCCCATTAGGTTCAGTTTCCATCTCTGAGGCACTAACGGTGTTCTGACTTTACAGCTTTAATGGTTTAACCCTCCATTAAAGTGAGAATCATGGCTGGGTGGGCACAGCTTCCTGCATAGCCCAATTATTCCGAATCATTTCACTAAAGCGAAATGTGATCTGGTCTTGGTATTATTGCACGACACAAGGGCAAATAAGGTAACGTGAGTGTATAAATGCCATCTCTTTATAATTCATTATCAAGCTCATAGATGGCATACACACCCCTATTTCTTCACTCCCTCCCTTTATATAGCCTAAATGACAACGTTTATGCAAATGAGACGTTTTTCATGGTCTTCATCTATTTTTCCTAATGCAGAGTGGAAGACACCTGAAGCAGTGGATATACTTTGATTCAAGAACTGGTATTCTTCAGCAAAGAAGAGAATCTGGTCTATGTGCGCTGAAGACAAGAGAAAGCTTATTCAGAAAATCTACAAAGATGGAGGTGAACGTGTCCAGCTGCCTCTCTCTGTTGGTTTATATCTTCACATTTCTGCTTGGACTTCCTGCCAACCTCCTTGTTCTTTTCGTCTATGTCCGCAAAGCTCGAAAACACGGTGCCACCCCCAACGTAGTTTACGCTCTCAACCTGTGCGTAGCAAATTTGGCACTCGTCTCATGGATGCCCATCAAAGTAACCGAGATGGTCCTTCGGGGCTGGAAACTTCCAGCTGCTGTGTGTCCCGTTTACAGCTTCTTTCTGTTCTCCTCGCTTTACGGGAGCAGCCTTCTGCTCACAGCCGTGGTCGTGGGCCGCTACCTGAGCATCGCCTACCCCATAACCTACAAGATTTACCGCAGAGCCCGAACTTCTTGCCTGGTGAGTGCCATCTTGTGGGCTTTGGTGATTGTACACCTTGGTCTTGCTTTGATTGCAGAAGGAGGAGGCCAGTTCGTTTCATTTTCGGAACTGAACGCCTCCTCGTGCTATGAGAACTTCACATACGAGCAGTTAAAATTTCTGGTGCCGTTGCGGCTGGAGATGTCGCTGGCTCTGTTCCTGGTGCCTTTGATCGTGTCGGCGTTCTGCACGCTGCGCTGCGTAGTGCTCGTGAGGCGCTCTTGCTTGTCCTCTGTTGGTAAAAGGAGGGTGCTCGTAGTTGCACTCTCAACATTGGCGGTGTTAGTGGTCTGCTATGGACCCTACAACATATCTCACGTGGTGGGGTTTGTTCTGTACACCAACGTGGAATGGAGAAGCGAAGCCATGCTGACCAGCTCCTGCAATGTCTTCCTGGAGCCCGTGATCATGCTGATGATGTCGCCATGGACACCAAAGGATTTAGTTGACAGATTGTGCAACAGACGAGGAACTAAATCCAGCTACAGGTCATGGCATCAGGGCAATGGTAAGGGATCTTCCAGGAACCTCCAAGGGACTGCACAAGGGGTGACAACTAAAACCAGGCAGGAAAGAGTCTAAAGATGACAACAAGAAAAAAAAGAGAGCTATTAGGGGCTTTTAGAGGTATACTTTACCTGTTGTGGGTGTGTCTTTGATGCTCCGCCCTAAACAACGTCTGTCGCCAGGGCAGCCACTGAACATTGTTCCAAGCTCCATGATGAGAGCTGTTTGAACTGTAGTTGCATATTTACACCTCAAAAAACATGTTCTTCCTAAAAAATGTAAGACATGTAGACATGTCACATAATGTTTTTGTGACGGGCATAAAAGAACGTAGGATGAGAAGATGCCACTTTCCAATAAACTGGCAGCAGCATTCAAATCTCTGTATATTCTAGACTACATAACTATATGTGACCCTGGATCACAAAACCAGTCTTAAGTAGCACGGGAACATTTTTAGTAAAAGACAAAAATACCTTGTGTGGGTCAAAATGATCGATTTTTCTTTTATGCCAAAAATCATTAGGATATTAAGTAAGGATCATGTTCCATGAAGATATTTTGTGAATTTCCTACCTTAAATATATAAAAACGTTATTTTTGTGAGTGGATGGTCTGCCACAGTGCCCCTGATTAACAACTTCAAAGGCGATTTTCTCAATATTTAGATTTTTTGCGCTCTCAGATTCCAGAGTTTTAAACGGTTGTATCTCAGCCAGATATTGTCCTATTCTAACAACTCATATATCTATAGAAAGTTTATTTATAAATATAAATATTATTTATAAATAAAAATATCAATTTCGAAAAATTGACCCATAAGACTGGTTTTGTTGTCCAGGGTCACATATGAGGGTAAAAAGACTGAAAATATTGTGTACTGACTAATGGTTATAAGCCATGTTTAATATGTAGACAAGTAAAAAAAGAGTAAAATGACATTTGTGTAATTCATTCTGTTATATATGTAACATGGGCATTTTGTAAAATGTTACTGCAAATTAAATTGCTCTTGTAATCGCTTTTTTAGGGGGGTGTTAGGCCTATACAGATCTCAAACGTAATCTGAATATGTTTAGATAATATTACCAAAATTTTGTCACTTAAAGGGATAGTTCACCCAAAACACTTTCTTCATGTACTCACCCTAGTGTCGTTCCAAAGTAAACATTCCAAGAAGGTATTTTGAGAAATGTCTCAGTAGTTTTTGGTCCATACAGCGGAAGTCAGTGGGGGTCAATGTTGTTTGGTTATCAACATTTTTCAAAATATCGTCAAACAGGAATTTGAATGACGTGAGTGAGTAAATTATGAAAGAATATTTATTTTTGTGTGAACTTTCCCTTTAATTCAACATACATTTTAAAGGTCATGGATGTCCAGAAATAAGAAATGCTCTCACTTCTGTGCAATGAGCCTCTATTTTCACATGAAGTATAGAGGAACAGTATAGACAGAACCACGAGTGGTAGTCTTTTTTGTGGTTTGCAATTAGAAACCTTCCATGGAAAATAATACATGATAAACAAATGATAAACAAATGTTGCATGTACAGTATACATACTTCGTGTGAAATGTTACATCCTGATAAGAAACACAGCCTTGACTCTGGTACGTACGTCTCTAATCTGTTCCTTTCTTTATTTGGAAAGCTGTTTAGATTTAAAATATGATCAGATTTAAAGATAACTAAAGTGATGAAATGTTACATTTGTATGTTTCGCGTAAAGTTACTTTCATTATAGCGTCATCCCTGACCTGTACTATTTATTACAGTATATATAAACTGCTAGTTAAAAATTGTAAAAATGTAATCTTTGCATTTTATCAACCAGCATCTTGAGGACCATTTTTTAAAATGTTAGAATTTTAACTTTGTTATAAAATAAACAAATATGTTGCGACAATTATATGTGTCTAGTTTCAACTATTTAACCATACACCTCCAGACGGATCAAACATCATGAGAAATATTTCAGTCAATTGACATTAAACTTTGACAAGTAGTGTAGAGAATAAACATTTTACTGAACAACTCTTCACTGTTAAATGCTACCTGCTGTTCATGGTTACCTTTGCAAATCATGCAAAGTTGTTGTGTCATGTTGTCCAGTTGGCTATCAAATGCATCACAGAAGTGTATCCATGGTGACAGTTGATTGTATGGAACTGATAACAGAAAAATTATTCTTGGTAAGTGCCAAAAATATACAATACAAAATAAAAATAAAACATAATAACTGCTAACATTGTAGACAGATTTATACTTTTTTAAGATTTATTACTTTTTTATAATTTTAAGATTTTTTCAGTAATTTCATTCTATGCTGAAAATACTTCAACAAGTGTGTATGTGTGTGTGTGTGTGTGTGTGTCCTACAGATGTTGGTGAATAAAAATATCTGAAATAAAGAACATTGCTGCAGGCAGAAAGAAAACCATGTCAGAAGACACACCCACAGCAGTTGTTCTCTCTATATACATCATTACATTCCTGATCGGCTTCCCGAATTCAGTTTTGGCCATCTGCTCCTGCATTCGCAAGATTCGCAGTAAACCTCTACCTATTGACTTATTCATGTTGAACCTTGTGGTTTCAGACCTCATCTTTCTCACCTACCTACCTGTGAAGATGAAAGAAGCCGCAGATAACATGGTCTGGAACATGCCCTATATCTTGTGTCATTTTAATCTGTTCACGTTCTTTCTTCCCCTTTACAGCAGCAGCCAGTTTCTTGCGGCAATTAGCGTCGAGCGTTATGTGTGTGTCGCTTTTCCAGTGAAATATAAAAGTCCGAGGAGATTCACTTATACAATACTTGTATGTGTTGCCATCTGGATGCTCATAATAATAATTGCAGGATTGACTTACAAGGCGGTGTACACCGGTTCAGATGAAACAGAAAACATCACTAACCACATAGAACCTTCTAGATGTTACAATAACTTTACTGCGGTGCAACTCAAAGGGTTGCTCAAAATGCGACTGGCTGTTATGGCGATATTTTTCTGCATACCCCTCATCATTTGCTGCTTTTGTTACATCAATGCTATTCGTATTTTGTTAAAGCTACCTCTTATTAAACGATGTCGCAGGCTCAGGGTGATCGGACTGACTCTCGGGACGCTCCTTGTGTTCACTGTTTGTTTTGCACCCTACAATGCATCACACATAGTGGGCTACATAAGAGAAGAGAATCCAAAATGGCGAACGAAAGTTTTAATGCTGACCACTTTAAATGCATGTTTTGATCCTATTATTTTTTACTGCATCTCTTGGGAGATGCGAAATGCCATTAAAATATGTGTAAAACGGTTTCTTCAGTTGTTTAATTGTTTAAAGTGATTTTTGTTGTTGTCATTGTCTTATACGCTAAACAACTTGTTTTTTCTTCATTTCTTGGGAAGAGAAGGGCCTTTTTCGATTGATTGATTGATTAAAGTGATTTTTGTTGTTGTTGTCTTGACTAAAATTGAACAACACTGAACAAACGTGTATTCATCAGTGGAACCCCATACAAAATATGGCATCAAATAAAAAACTGCAACATGAAACAATTATTCAAATGTATACATTTTAGCTTGATTCTTATAGTCTAAGCATAGCTTATATTTTGAAATACAAAGAGACGTAGGCTGTCACATTTTATTGTGATGATAAACACAAGTGCCAGCTGTGATACAACCTTCTTTATAGTGTTATAAATTCACACTTCTGGATGCAGTACAATTTTCAAAAAGTTCAGTTTCAGTTCTTTTGAAAGTATAGTTCACCCAAAAATGAAAATTCTGTTATTATATAGTCTGTTGTTATTTCAAACCTGTATGACTTTCTTTCTTCTGCAGAACTTTGGCGATATGCATTTGCACTTTATATGCACTTTTATTTTATGGACACAAAACCAATGCAAGTCAATGGGTACCATTGTTTGGTTTCTTCAAAATATCTTCTTTTGAGTTGTACATGCAGAAAGAAAATCATACAGGTTTGAAATGACAAATGGGTGAGTAAATGATGACAAAAACATTTTTTTGGGGGGTGCCCCTTATAAAAGGTTAAAATTTTACTTGTAAGAATTATAGAAATGCTTTGTAATCATAGATGAAACAGACCCTGTGCCATCAATATAAAATTTCCCTGTACACAAACACACAAAACAAACAATTACTTCTTATCTTATCAGTATATGCCTGTTCTTGGGGTGACTACACATACTACACATTAGCCAACTTCCTGTGTTCCCCCACTGACCGCGCTCAGGTTGCCAGGAGACATTGTTTGATGAGCTTTAGAGCTGTAGATTATGAACAAAATTTATTAAATTTCCGCTGTCTTGAGATTTCGCTCCTATCACGCAGTGCGATTACTGCTTGTATTCAGAATGCCAAAGTCACAGTAGAGTAAAGGCAGTGGATACTTGCTCTGTTTAACTGGACAAACACAAGATGCTCAGGATCTTAAGTTTCCCATGTCAAGGTTAGTTTTCTTGTTTTTAATATACATTTTTTTGTATATTTGTATATATTCTGTTATTATTTAATCACTTTTATGTCTTTTAAAACCGTTTGACTTGAAGATATTTTGAAAAATGTCTCACTGGTTTTGTGTCCATACAACAGAAGTCAATTGGGATCAATATTTTTGGTAACCAACATTCTTCAAAATATCTTCTTTTGTGCTCTGCGGAAGAAAGTCATACATGTTTGGAACGACATAAGGATGAGTAAATGATGAAAACAATCACTTATATTGTTATCCTCCTAACTTCTGCTGTTTCTGTTCTCTAGTGTTTCTCCTACTGACTCTCTGTGAGGTCCAAACTAATGGCCAATTTCAACTGACAGCTTCTTTTGTCATTCTACATTCTCACCTTCTCGATCGGCCTCCCTGCCAACATCCTGGCATTCTTTACGTTCTGCCGAAAGGTCCACCGCAAGCCTACCCCGATCGATATTCTCCTGCTGAACCTGACAATATCTGACCTCATCTTCCTCACAGTCCTGCCCTTCAAGATGAAAGAAGCTATCGACGACATGAACTGGAACCTGCCGTATTACCTGTGTCCCATTATTAGTTTTCTTTTCTTCTCCACCATCTACACCAGCACATTGTTTCTAACAGCGATCAGCATAGAGCGCTACCTGGGCGTCTCATTTCCAATCCGATACGCGCTAGGACGACGGCCACGCAACGCTGAGATTGCAAGTTTTTTCCTATGGCTTCTGGGCTCGCTAAACCTCAGCATTGTGTACATAGTGCCAAACATCAACTCAAGTGACCCCGTGAGTCCGGATACCGCGGCAATAATGTGCTACGATAACTTCACCCCAGAGCAGCTGAACATTCTACTTCATGTTCGCCTGGAACTTTTTCTCGTGCTTTTTTGCATACCCCTCCTCATCTGCTGCTTCTGTTATATAAACTTTATTCGAATTCTATCTAATCTGCCGCACCTGGGACGACGTCGTAGACTCAGGGCCATTGGACTTGCAGTCGGGACGCTGCTGGTTTTCACCCTCAGTTTCAGCCCGTATAACGTCTCACATGTGGTCGGTTTTATCCATGGTAATAGTGAGGGGTGGCGTAATTTTGCTTTAATTTCCAGTACCCTAAATGCGTGTTTGGACCCCATCATCTTTTACTTCTCCTCGGCCGCTGTCAGGAGTGCCATAAGAGTATGCGCTAATGGTTTAAGGGACAAACTGCACATTGTAAGATGCAGACGGGTCCAGGACTGAGGCCTACAGAGACACAAATCCACCTATGGATTGAAGTATTTCAATATAGGTCTACAGAAAGAAAATGTATATAATTACATAGTATGCATGGACTATACGTTCTGAGTGGTAAAATAAATTCCAATACCAATTATGAGAATGTCAATTTCACTACTGGAAGTGATCAGTTATCTTTTAAAACAAATTTAAAAGCTTATTTATTCATGTTAAATAAATATTAATTTAAAGAAAATTCTAATTTTATTCAGTCTGTGCATAAAGATTTAATCTTTACTACCCAAGAGCACCCTCCGTCGTAAACATTGTTTTTTTTTGGTGTACAACAACAAATTATATAGGCCTATATATAAAAAAAGATTACAATTGCCTTAAGATATGTTTCATGGTAAAGATAAAGATAATCAAAGATTATCGAAATCTTAGTGTTTTTGAGCCTTTATAGACTCTGCATGTCCTCTTTAATAATGGCACTATGTTTATAAGCTGTGTCTGTAAAAAACATTTTCATGTTATTGCAGTCTTGTACATAAATTGTAACGCTTTAATAAATGTTATTAAAGCACAACAATGAAAGAAACACAAATTCAATGAAGTTTCCAAATTTTATTTCATGAATTGTTGCTCAATATTTATTATACATAAACTACACACAAACAGCTGAGTGCCTTTCTTCGGGTGAAGCTTCGAGGGTTGCTGCGTGTTCAGCTCCCATACCCCCAAAGCCCATTCCAAAGACAACCACGCCAGCTATATGCGTGTATGTACATCCTATTGTCATCAGGCTACATGGAGACACAAAGGGTGAGAATCCAAATGCAATCGTTTATTCAGAAGTATTCCAAGTCATTACCCATAAAACATGCAAAAGTCCATAAACAGGTAATCAGTCCAACCAGAGCGAGCAAACAAACCCACAGGGTAGCCTACAGGCAAAAGCAGGGTTAACCAAATAACCAGAACCAGATATACAGCCGATGGTAATGCTCAGAAAAGTAGCTGTAACACTGACCAGACTTAGTAATGACTGCTAGAATGAACCACCTATAAATAGACACAGTTAACAATGTACAGGTGAATACAATGATGGCTGATGAGTCCAGGCAGAGGGTTATGGGAAATGTAGTATGTGTTGTAGAGCTGTAATCGGGCCTTAAAAGTTAGGCCCGACAGGGCCCGAGCCCGACAGAATTCGGCCCGAGCCCGACAAGTACATTTTGATTGACAGCTTTTTAAAAGCCCGAACCCGTTTACAGCCCGACATTAGGCTATTCAAATGTGCGCACGCACACACCTTTTGTCAAGAACGGGTCATTTATACGTTTTAACACAATTTATTAATGACTAACGTAGGCTATAGGCCACTTGGAAGTTGGAACAAAGAAATAAAATAAGTCCTCTGTAAGATCGTAACATCTCAGCACATATCCCACTGGCTCATTATTCTCATTATGCACATGGTCAAAACTTTTCCACACCTCAGACTTTGCTTTAGTTGCTGGTGCAACCAAAACGTAATCGCCAGAGACAAGCCTCCGTTTCACCTCCTCAGCATCCATTTTCGCATCTTTCTCGCGCTAATCGGAATGCATCACATAACCGCTCATTTAAAATGATAGAAATTAAGCCCGAACCCGTCGGTCACAAGATCTTCAGCTCTAATGTGTTGGCAGTCTGGGTGACGAGAGGAGTGCCCTCTAGTGGACTTGCAGGGCACTCTAACTGGTGATCCTGACACCTATAGTAAGTTCAGTTGAAAAGGCGAACATCTGTTTTCCTTATCTTTTATAATTTCCTTAACACAAAATAAATGGTTTTCATGTTCTCTGTTTTTTACTTTTTCCGGGATTTTTATCCCCTTATGGAGATTTTCTTGTTGAGATATATTGCTACTCTTTCCCTGATATTTCCATGTTCCACCTTTCACCATTGGATGGTAATTACAAAAGTCATCCCATGTTTTAAATTGCTGCATCATCAGAATGTTGTGAAAAAACATGTTAGGATATCTAATAACCTCTGAGAATAAAACCGCACATAATGCAACGGCATCTTGAGGGGTCTCTATTTGAGAGTATACTTTGCCATGGTTTCCCACCACGTAATTCCAAACTGTCTGAGAATATTTTTTGCTGAAGTTTTCTGATGTTGTTAATGTTGCATAAGATAGCTGTCTGTCAGGAAATTTCCTTTCTTTCTCAGCTTGGTTGAAAGGGCAACAGTACAGATTGCTTGACCGCAGTTTTACAGTAAATTTACCAATCTTAAAAAATATATCTTTCCTATCCTGCTTTTCATACCAGTCCTGAACAAGAAGTGTAACTATTTTGGCATAGTGTAAAAAATCTGCAGGTTCCATTGCTGAACTAGGTGTGTTGACATCAAAGTTCACTTCTTGTTTACTCTTTCTTGCAATGATTTCAATACTTTGTGCAGCACATCCTTCCCATGAAGTATGCACATCAAGTGGTTGGTCAACCATTGGGGTGTAGTTTCGATACCCCTGCAGATCAACTGTTACATCTTTCAAAAACCCGTTCATAGACTCTTGCTTGAAGGACATACGTATTTTCACCACAGAATGAGACTGCAAACAAAGATTTAAAAAAATTAATGAATAGACAACGCATGTAAATATGTGTACACACAAAGTAAAAACGTTTAAATACAAATTAAAAAACAGTATTTTGCTCCAAATGCAGCAACTAATAAAAATCCCAAAATAACTTAATGCTAATTTTAAGATTTATTAAATAGATCAAAACAGTAGCAACATCCAGATAATTATATACCGTTTTGTCATAAAAAAAACTTTAAGCTGGCATTCCAAGTCTTATATACTGAAATTGTAAAAATTGTATAAAAGTATAAATAAAGTATAACCTTCTTTTTATTCCTGATCTCAGCCTCTATCTGGACAGAGTTTTGCACAGAATTGCAGTCACTAAAACATGAAAAGTATTGATTAGGAACTGTAGCTTCAAACAGTACATTACATTAAGAACTAAATCAATAATCGTTGCAAGTCAATAACTAGTTTTTTGCTAGCTTAGTCTTTAAAAATCTTTCAAAGACAATTTATTGAAATGAACTCGAGAACAGAAACAATCTGTTTAAATAATTTTGAATGAATCACCTTTTTATTTTTTTGCCACTTCTCTCTGTGAATGTTTGTTCATCCAACGATCCATTAAACAATAGCCTCTTTTCACCGCATATCCTGAGTGAAACAACAGTTTTCAGCAAAGTTTTTTTCCTCTGTTGTTGTTTTTACAAACTGAAGTAGGGAAAAAGCTTACTTTAAGGGTAACTTGGAAGCCTGAAGAGTTGACTGTGTTTTCTCTTTCCCAGAAAGCCCAGTATGAACGGTCTGCTTATATTGAACATCTGTTTTAACAAAAAGAAATTGTAATCGTCACAAGTTTTCGTCTGTGTTCTATTTCTGATGTAAACGTGTTGCATATGCAAATATACTCATATGCCCTCACATTGTACTCAGTGTAATATAATCTAATTAAGGTGGTTGAGTTCACATTATGTATATGATTAGCTTAGAGAAGTTCAAAATTCAATTCTACTCTTAAAGTCCCTGGACAAATATACTATTCAGTATGTGAAACACAACAGAGTGAAGAAAAGAGTATTTTCTAAAATCCATATACATAAGGGTAAACAGATACACACTGAGCTAAAGATCATGTCCCATTATTGCTATCTATTATTGTCCCTTAAACAAGCATAAAAAGACTTAAAACACTTTACTACAGAAGAATATAAATTGACCTGTTTTGCTCTGTTGTGTTCTGTCACCTGCTGGAGAAGACCTGGTGTCCAAGCTTGTCCCAGAAATACACTTTTCTTCTGTGTCACCATCCTGAGGTTTCTCATTGCATACCTACAAAATTGGAGTGCTACAAAACCATTTTTGTGGACATTATTATTGTCTTTAAATAGAAAAAACTCACCTCCAGGTTTTTGGCAGAGGATATCTCAGCTGTGACTGCGCGGTCAGAGCTCTGAACAGGTTTGATGCTGCGAAATGTTGGCCGATTACTAAAGTGTTTTTTAAAAGATTAGAATAATCGCGTAGACATTCGAAAGCACAAAATTACAATCATGCGCGCTCTTTACCTCGCAACGGTCGATTTTGTTTGGTCTTTTTTGTTCGATGTTAGGAGTTCGGAAGATGATGTGGATGGTTGTGAATGCTTGTTGACCAAAATGCCTCCTTCACCGTGGATTCTTAAAAGCAAGACAATTGTCCAGAATTAAGTCCATGCTGGCACAAAGTCCAGTTTTAGAGCTTTAAAGGTGATCATGTAGATATTAGAATCCAGGATGAGAAGCGATAATAACGGAATGATGTAAGCTGATGTTGTCCAGATGATCAGTTGATTATGGAAAGCGTTGCAATAATTCAATAATTCTTCAAATGTTGAGGTATATAGAAGCGTGTTATCTCCAATAAATCACTTTTAACTTTGTTTTTAACCCATTCTTCAAAGGTTATCCTTTATCTTCATTGGTTCTGGGTTTGTGTGAGTCCATCTTATACAGAATTCAGTATATACAGCAAATCTTGAGTGGTACTGATGCACAAGGACATCGTTGCAAAAATGTTTGGGCTTTATCCAAACTGAAGAACACACTTCAAGTCCAACTCTTGGTATCCAAAACAAATAACGAATAGTGACATATTTCAGGGCTGTCAAAGATCTTCTATGATGATGTACAGGGGTTGGACAATGAAAACACCTGGTTTTAGACCACAATTGTATTAGTATGGTGTAGAGCCTCCTTTTGCGGCTGTGGCGAGTCTCCCAATGCGGATTCAGCGTCGCCGTGGAAACGACACGCCCACAGGAATCTACTCTACACGCCGGCCCATCGTCAGCACCTGATCACAATTAAACCCAGCTCTTATAAGCACAGGAGAAGAAAGGAACATTGAGCCTTGTTCTCACGACATGCTAACATATTGACTTCTCTGTTTACACAGAATCCAGTGGCTGATGATCGGATTTCCCACACCAAAAGTCTTCACTTCACCAGCACGTCCCGGAGTACTCATTTGACCCGTCCCACGGCACAAGAGACTCATGTAATCCCCCTTGTTCTCTCTTTGTTTGGACTGTGCACAAAATATTGTGAATAAATCACCCTCCGGGGCCGACGTGCATACTTTTTTGTGTCAGTATCATCACTCTGCCTGTCACAAGGCCAATACAGCATCAATTCGTCTTGGGAATGACAGATACAAGTCCTGCACGGTGACTTAAGGGACAAGAGGGGATTTTAGCCACTCCTCTTGCAGAACAGTGGCCAGGTCACTACGTGATGCTGGTGGAGGAAAATGTTTCCTGACTCGCTCCTCCAAAACACTACAATGTTGATCAATAATATTCAGATCTGTTGACTGTGCAGGCCATGGGAGATGTTCAACTTCACCGTTATGTTCATCAAACCACTCTGTCACCAGTCATATTGGTGCATCATCATCCTTATACCTCCAGGTGACCACCTCCAGGGTAAAATGGTTGAACCACTGGATGCACATGATCCTCCAGAATGGTTATGTAGTCCTTCGCAGTGACGCGCTCATCTAGCACAATTATTGGGCCTAGGGAATGCCCTGCTTCACTCTGGGCATGCAACAGTCCGGGTGGTAAACTTCTTTGGGGCTTCTCCACACTCCCGGATGTGGGAAAGACAGTGAAGGTGGACTCATCAGAGAACAATACATGTTTCACATTGTCCACGGCCCAAGATTTCCGCTTTTGGCACTATTGAAACCGACGTCTGGCATTGGCATGAGTGACCAAAGGTTTGGCTATAGCAGCCCGGCCATGTATAATGACCCTGTGGAGCTCCTGATGAACACTTTTGGTGGAAACAGGTGAGTTCAGGTGCACATAAAGTTGAGCAGCTGTGGTTTTATGTTTTAACACAATCCAGGTTAGCACCCGGACATCCCTTTCGGACACCTTCCTCTTGCTTCCACAATTACTCCTGTTGGATGTGGTTCGTCCTTCACGCTGGTATGCTGACGTTACCCCAGATACCGTGGCTCTTGCTACACCACAAACATTTGCTGTCCTGGTCACAGATGCGAAAGCAAGACGAGTACTAACAATTTATCCTCTTTTGAACTCTGGTATGTCTCCCATTATGTTGTGTGCACTGCAACATGTTACGTACAGCTGTGCTATTGCTCTGCTAATTTAAACTTCATTTCATTGTCCAACCCCTGTCACTTGGTATTGTTGATCTTTTTCTTGGTATTTTGAAACTTTTACTGGCACGTCCAGGCATGAGCATGGGCTAGTGTTATTGATTTAAAGATCACCAAGGTCGTACTTACCCTGTAGGAGGATTTTTTCCCAACGTAAGAATCTTGCTTTTGGCGAATCGCGGTGTAACCTCTGTTGAAGTTCGAGCTTTGATTTTGGCGAATCGCGGTGTAACTTCTGTTGACGTTCGAGCTTTGCTTTTGGCTAATCGCGGTGTAACCGGCACTGTGGAATGTTCATTCCAAAGAGAAAAGCATTTAAATAAAAATACACATTTTTGTTGCAGTTTTTATTGGTTTACAGTTAGAAGGGTGGTTCCATTTAATTGCCTCAATCAATATTACAGTTCCTCTGGAAACTGCCCACCCTTTTCAGATTCCTACATTCCCTAACATGGCTTGATAAGTACTCCTCAACCTATCATGAGGTTAGATTTGTCCAACATCTTTCATTCCAGTGATCACTCTTCCTTATTGAGATGCTGAAGCTCTGTGAAGATCCCCAAAAGTTATGTTCCATCATGTCTTCAGTTAGACCCGAAGTAAAAGACTTGAAAATGAAAGACAGAAATGGCAACCATTTCAGTGGCGTGGAATCAGTATTTTACTTGAGAGAAGTCCCTGTGCTCATTATGGCCAGTCTTTCGTTGATCATCATCTTCCCACTATGGTTCAGCTCCTGTCCACACTTAGTGAAGTTCACCTGAAGACATACTTCTCCTAAATAAGACCATTTCCCATGCTCTCCAAAACTGTCAGTGATCTTCCGTCTTGATGATGGAGTTGGAGGGGACCTTGCTGGTGGTGGAACATGACTTTGAGATATCTGGGTTCAGCTCAGCTGGCATTGGATGGAGAGGGTTAAACACTTATCAAGCCAGTTTCTATTGCCAAAAATGTATCTGTATTTGATTCATGGAGAACAACTGTGGAACCACCCTTGAAATATTTTTACACAGTAGGACTATAGTGTGTGTGCATGTTTCCTGTCTTTATTACACACCAGATGAGGCTCTGTACCATTGTTTCTCACACATTTTGCCTCTGTTAACAGGTGGTCAATATTGACAGTTAGTCTATATTAATAGTCGCCAAAGTATACTTGGCAACCCATATTTGGTTTTTACTTTTTTTTTAATCCATTGAGAGCGCCATTTGTGATCGATTAACTACTGGACAACGTGAATCTATCTCAACCCAGTGGCGTAGCACCTGGGTATGCAAGTGAATTGAAGCGATCACGAATGGACAGCAGGGACCCCCGCAACACAAACGGACATACGGGGATCCTGTAACACTTTTTAAGCATATGGCTCGGGCTGGCTTGCTACGCCACTGCCTGGACCAGTTTACTATAACGTTTTGCTTTAAAAATATTGTTTATATTGTTTACGTAATCCCATCCTTTTCTACCGGCTACCACCACAAATAGATCTGTTGGAAACACTATGTCAGTGTTGGGTAAGTTACTCTGAAAACGTAATTAATTACTAGTTACTCATTACATATTCAATAGTGTAATTAGATAACTGTACAAATTACTCTCTCCAAAAAGTATTTAATTACTTATTACTAATTACTTTCTATATCCTACTGTATATCAATCTTGATTAGTTAAGTGATTCAAGGATAGACACGAAACGACTCTTAATTCATTCAAATAAATAATATAAAACTACATAAAGTACTCTTTTTAACTGACTAAAGTACTTACTTTACTTTTTAAGGGAAAGGTAATTAAATTAGAGTAACTAATTACTTAGTAGCTAGTTACACCCAACACTGCACTACATTGGAATAAAAAAGAACAGATGTGTACATACAGTATATATTAAACACAAACATGATTATTTGATACTTAATATTTGTAAAGTATTTGTAAAGACTTTTTTGATACCATTAATTAATGCTGTTGTTTCAGTCTTGTGAGCGTTGCTCTTCCCTTCATCTTGAATGGCATCTTTTCTTTTCCTGCATTCCTGTGACCCCTGTACAGACTTGAGTCAAAGAGACAATAATAAAGAAGCCACACAGAACCAAACTGAAGTCTTTTTTTTTATATGAATTTCTTTTTTTATGTACCATTACTGTATATTACTGTTTTATTATGTTAATCTGAAAGAGTATTATTAAATTGTTTAAACCTGAAGCAGTGTAAACAATGAGAAAATAAAATAATGTATATAACAATACCATTTTTTTCAGCAGGGTGTGAAGATCGGCCTTTATTCTGTCTGTGAACATATACAATTACAAATATTGATAACAGTTGATAAATATTGATACAATTTGTCATCATATAGACGGTTTCATCGGATGCACACGCCTGGTCCAAAGTTAACTTGCGGTCAGTGTTTGCTTATCGGTCTGGCTAGTGGCTAGTAATATAACAATGTACAGTATATTATATGTAATTCATATTAATATACATTATATTTTATTGTATATTAATTGTATTAAATAAAAAAAATTGTTGAATTTTATTTTATTAAATAAACAATTTGTTGAATGGGTTGTAACCAGTGTTGGGTGTAACTAGTTACTAAGTAATTAGTTACTGTAATTTAATTAATTAAGGGATTATTCAATTTTTTTCTGTAATTTAACAACAGTTATTTCTGTTACTGGAATATCAAATCAAATCCCTTTATTGTCACTCCTACACAAGTGCAACAGTAGGTGAAAAACTTGGGTGCAGTTCCGACCAACATGGCAGTATGACAGATATGAGACAGAATTGTAGATTACAAGTAACAAAAAATTATAATACTTTACATAGTGGAAACACCATCAAAATTATAAGTTTAACTTTAAAATGTATGCTTACATATATATTTCTCACATTTGTAATACTCTGGTCAGTTAATAAGAATCATTTATGTAGTTATTTATTATTCATTTGAATGAATTAAATAAGCCGTTTCATGTCTATCCTTGAATCAATTCTAATCAAGGTTGATGTAGGATATAGAAAGTAATTAGTAATAATAAGTAATTCAATACTTTTTGGAGAGAGTAATTTTTACAGTAATCTAACTACACTATTGAATATGTAATTAGTAACTAGTAATTAATTACTTTTTCAGAGTAACTTACCCAACTCTGGTTGTAACTTTGTCGTATCTAAGTTTAGCCAAGTGGTAACCCAAGATAATACTGTAGACATAATTTTAACTATTGCTTTTGCTTGTATCAGAAATGATCAGGGACTCTATAGCGGAGGTATACCAATAGTTGCCGGTAAAACCTTCTATACTATTTACATCGCCTTGGAATTATAAGGTTCTATCTACATTCTGAGCAGTTTTGAGATATTGAGCTTCAAAGTTTTAGTATTTCACTTAAAACCATTTTTGTTTAGTAAAAAGTCCCTAAAAGTACACAACATAAAGATAAAATAATGTAACATAATGTAGATTGTCACAGAATAATATGTGAATAACTCAATTTGGACAAAAATGTCAGATAGAACCTTATAATACCAAGGTGATGATCTCACAATCACCAGTCATTTCATCATTACACCACCGCAAGTGTCAGGAAATGGCGGAGATTGCGCTGGCAGATAAAATGGATGCAATCAAAATACCACTGCTTTTACAGGAAGTCTTTCCCAAAATATAAATCAAAATATATAATAGCCTATATAAACAACTATTAATGGACTTCTTAAAATTAAAAAAGTTTTGCCGCACGTCATCATCAGACTAATACTGTGTTCACACCAAACGCGAGCAATCGCGTTCCACGCTCTTTATTACTCGCGGGAAAAGTTCGTTATTTTCGCGTGAGTGACGCGAAAACTCTTCGCGCGAATTCATAGCTCGAGTTGAAAATTTTCAACTTGCGCGGAAGAACGCCTCAAACGCGCCGCCCGATTCGCGTCATTCGCACCGCCTGCCGCGAGTTCGCGTCTTTGCATTGACTTTGTATTGTAATTTACTCGCGCCAAACGCTAAAACGCTTAATTCGTGAGAACACAGCATAAAAGTATCTCGAGCTAATGAACGGTTCAGAATATGCCTGTCATCTCGAAAGAGCCTATTGTGGGCTAAAACGTTCATCCTTTGCCAAAAAACGTTAAAGTTTGCAAAAAAGTTTTTCCTAAGTGCCCTCCATAAATTATCATCTTTGAAAAACTCCTTTTAAAACTTTTAATCGAAATAATAATGCCAGTGATTTAGTACGACCTACCTGCTCATCCGACCAACTCTGATGAGCTTTATACCGGAAGCGAAACTTTAAGTTCTTTACTGACGGTATTGGCCACGCCCACTAAGCTATAAATCAAATTGAGAAATAACAAAATAATAGCAAAATAATAGCCTAATAATACACATAGTCTACATTACAAATAATACATTCAATTCGTCAAGCGTGGTGAAAACGTCTAGTGTAAAATAAAAGATACTGAATCTAATTACTTTGGATGTTACTATGTTTTTCAAAAAGACCAAATACATTATGCAATGACGGCACTGTTTTGGCGAACAGAGAAAACTGTTTGGGGTTATGGCGAACAGTGGAAACGCTGGGCATGGTCAGTTCGGTGGAAAAGGAAGACCCCACTATAATTCCAATTTAATTAAATTTGAATATCTAACGTTTATATTAGCTTCCACTGTTATGCAGATGATACTCAGATATATATCTCATCAAGACCAGATGATTCCTTCCAGCTATCCAAATTGGCAGAGTGCATCGAAGATATAAAACATTGGATGACTTGTAATTTCCTTCTTTTAAATTCTAATAAAACAGAAATATTACTTATTGGACCGAAGACACGCGAGCAGAATTTTTCAGATTATAACATGCAAATTGAAGGCTGCACTGTTACTCCAACAAATACAGTTAAAGACCTTGGCGTTATATTAGACAGCAACCTGTCATATAAAAATCACATCTCAAATGTCACAAAAACAGACGCCTTCCACCTTAGAAATGTTGCCAAATTACGAAATATTTTATGTGTGGCTGACGCAGAAAAGCTTATTCATGCATTTGTAACCTCAAGACTTGACTACTGTAATGCACTACTTAGTGGTTGTCCTGCAACATCAATAAACAAACTACAGTTAGTTCAGAATGCAGCTGCCAGAGTTCTAACCAGGTCCAGAAAATACCATCACATAACCCCAATGTTATCAACCCTTCACTGGTTACCCATTAAGTATCGTATTGAGTTCTTTTAATTACTTGTAAAGCCTTAAACGGTTTAGCCCCTACCTACATAACAGAGCTTCTACCACACTACAACCCATCACGCTCTCTAAGATCTCAAAACTCCAGACTTTTGATAACACCTAGAATAACTAAATCCACCAAAGGGGGTAGAGCTTTCTCACACGTAGCACCTAAACTCTGGAATAGCCTTCCCGATACTATTCGAGGGCCAGACACACTCTCCCAATTTAAATCTAGATTAAAAACACATCTTTTCAGCCAAGCATTCACTTAATGCAAAATATGCTAAATAAACCACCAGGAGAATGCATTTATTAGATATTATTTACTAGAGTAATCTTGCTTGTTCTATAAACACCATGCACTGTGCTGTGTTTGACCTTTTTTGTGTTTTTCAGTTTTTTAAGTAATAATTAATTAATTTCACATTAATGCAAGTCATAAAATAAAAGTAACAAGATTCAGTAAGGTCATACAAATCCATAAACCTCATTCACAATCTGAAACAAAGATTGTAATGTGATGGAGAATTACAGATACTCAGGATTCTCATTACAAATTATTGTTTGTCCATTCCTTCAGGCAGTTGTAACAATCCCTTTGCTGCTTTGCATTTGCCCCACACGAGTCTCTAAGCCAGCTCTTATACTTCCACTCATCCATCCCCAAGACCAGGAAACGCCCCAGGACATCCCTCGCTTTGAATATTCCAATCTTCTCTAGTCGTCCGCCCAACACAAGACCAATTCCAGGAAGTGTATACACAGATTTATCTCCCATTGGCTCAGAACAGAAGAGTCTGTGCTTTTGGGATGTTGTCATTGCTGCGGGTTAGTGATATCTGTAGCTTGTCGACATGAGAAAGACTCATTATTCTTTAGAAAACATTTGTATTTTACATACCTTATCTCTAAAAAGATTTGAAAATATTAGATTGTTCTTACCAAATACTCAGCTCAAAATACAACAGGACAGCACCACCAAAGTATTTCCTGACTGTGCTGCTTTTGTATTCAAATTTGTTTGACGTAAGAGATCATGTCCATATATAGACTTCCTCAAAGCTCTCTATTGTGTCCTAAACAGCACTCTGCAGGACCAAACCAACAAAAAGTGCAATGTTGATTTGCTCATAACCTAAATTGCACTGATAAATGCCAAAAAAATATAAGAATAAACGCTGCAGTACACAATATACATTATTTACATTTTATTTCAGAATTTTGTTTTAAAGAAAAATCTACTTATTGTAACTCTTGTTTTTGTCTTGTGTAAAAGTACATACATTAACATCAACAGTCAGTAAGTATAAACAAAGCAAATGTATGGTATAGCTTATAGAACCCAACTCAGTGGTAAGAACGTCATGCTGAGTGTTTCTGAATTTAATAACCCACTCATTTCCTGTCATCTGAAATAAACAGCACCAGTGCATTAGACTGTACGAATCTTTACTCTATAAATCAACAGTCATTCAATTACAGCATTAGTAGGCCTACTGCGAGAAACACGAGACAAAATCTGAGCAATTGTCCGTTTACTCTCTGGATTGCTGTGTAACATATGAATCTCAATGCCTCACTGGTTATGATCACAGATTGTTTTAGGTTAAACGCTTTTGTTTCTATTTTTGTAAATGTGGTAATTTTGAATATGGTTGAAATACACAAAGACGAAATACAATTAAATTGAAAAGATGGTGCTTTAGTCACAACCAATGAGAAGTGCTGGTAAACAGTCAAAACAAGTTTTTACATTCCAGCATTATTATTCAAGTCTTTTAACCCTCTAGCTACCTCTGAAAGGAACATCACAGGACTGAATTGGTTTTAAAACCTAAGGAGGTAAACTGGTAAAGACTACAATTAACAAAAAAGTATAGGTGTTAGTTTACGTTCATTTTCTTTATGCATAGCATTAACTATAATTGCCATAATACCCAGAGCTGTCAGACACTCACACTCATTCTTACAATTTCGTGGCTTTTCTTTTTCTATCGTATCTCTTTAGTTTTATTTTTCAAAACATCAAGATGTTGTTTCAAAGTAAAAATAATATGGAAGATAAGCTACAACAGAGTGAACCAAAACTTTACCCATTTTTATTGCGCATCTTCCATTTTATTTTTCAAAACTGTTACTTAAATTGGGAAATCGGACTTATAAAGTACATTTCTTCGCATGTAGAGAGTTCATTCATTGACTTAAGAACAACTGGTTGAAATACATGATATATACAGTACGTTTAGGTATCTAGGCATGTGAACCCAAAAGGGCAAAAAGTGCAGGGTTACAAGGTAAAGGGGATCCAGAGCCTGCATCTCAAACCCTGAGCTACTTGTTTTGCCTTCACTTAAACACAGTGCAATAACTCTGAAAACTGTAGACAATGTCACACACATACAGTTTTAGCCATCATCTTGTCCATCTCTATTATAATTGAAGTTCTATATGTACTTTAGTTTACAGTTTAAGCAAACGCATATTGTAAATCAATTAGTCCTGATGTGCCACTAAAATCTGATTAGTCCGATTATTGTAAATCAATCCCAAATCTGAAACAGGGAGACTGCAGAACGGAAAAAAAAACAATAAAAAAACCCTCAGTTATTTTAGGCTGCATGACAACTTTGTTGAGGTTGACAGTTCCGGTTTAAGCCAAATGCAAAGGTTTTGTATACCTGCTGTGTAATAACGTTCGAAAGCTAATAAATACAATACCGAACAAACCCTTCAAAAAAGACCCTTCTGTCACAAAGGCGTTTCAAACAAAACAAAAGTTGACCATTAGGCATGAGCAGGCATATAATTAGTAATGAAAATTCAAAACAGGACAAGGATCTGTGGAAAGCCGGATACTTCTTGGAAGCGGGTAGTTCCATACTGAGTGAGTCCAGGTTCTCGAGTTCTCACGGGAGTGAAGGTGAGACCTAAGTGTGCTTTTACAGCAGGTACATTTTCACTACTGTCAAAGTCTTTTGTCTGTGTAACATACGCATTCATATCCTACTGAAGTGTCTGTGATGAGACGCGAGCGAGTCTTTAGGGGTTATGAATCCACTTTGAGCTTTGCTGTAGAGTCTCTTTAACTGGTGAATGTTTTTGTCACTGTGATGCAGTTTCGCTGATTTCCAGGCCGTGCTGTTGTAGTTGAGCTCTGAGCAGTGCGTTGTCGTTTTTTAGGTCTTCAATCTGCAAAACAACACATATTACTTAACATAATTATATTGCAAAAATCAGCAGTAATTGCCATTCATTACTCCAACATTACAGAGTCCATAAATAAAAACATATTTAATTCATATTTTTTATATTTAGCAAATATGAAGTCCAACCACAGATTCTCAAATCATGCCGATAACAATATTTTTTGCTCAAACTTGTGGTGCACACTAGCCTATCTACATACCAAAATATAGCCAATAAACACCAAATTACCACATACTAAGAAATTCATCGTTTAAACTTTTGGAGCTCACAGTATGTCCAACATTCAAAAGACCAGCAAAAGACAGATTTACCTGTTGTCTAAGTAGCTCACTATCCACCTGTATTCTCTCCACCTCTTTATAGTTCTCCTGTAGCCTCTGGTTAGTCTGTCGGAGTTCTCTAATGTAGTCGCATGCTTTAGACAGGATGCCTCCTTTACTCTACAGAGGACAACAAAGAATTTATTCAAAATGAGCAGACAAGTATACACACAGAAGTACCCACATAAGTGCACATTCCGTACCGCTCCTGTTTTGGTATTATCCATATTGCAGTCTGGGATGATTTTAGATAGCGTGACGATCCAGTTGTTAATTTTGTCTCTTCTTCTTCTTTCCACTGCAAGCACATGAAACATTTCAACATTACAAATTGATGTAACGACTTCCATCAATAATCTGAATGAAGAATTAGACAAATACTTTTAGATGTCATAAATCTCTTAATACTTCATTAAAAACCTCCTCTCCAACAGCCTGACTCTATTCTGGAATATAACAACAATCTTTCATGATTAAAGCAACAATGCCATTTGTGAACACTGGTTAACAAGGCACGAGTCTGTACTGTTACCCTACACAAATACATTTATTGAACCTTTTTGTAGCTGCGAGTAATGCATTAGTTCACCTTCATTATGCTGTGCTCTCCTTCTCTCATCGCGAGGTGCCCGGGGCCCATCAATCTTCCTGTGTAAAGAAAGAGGAAAGAGAAATAGACAGCACAGTGATCAGCTTGCTACTGCGCTGTTAAACTACAAAAAACACCTTCTCAGTATGCCTAATTTAACACCCCTGAGACCATCCAAATGATCAAAATCAAACATTAAATTAAAACTAAAAATCTGTGTTTTAAAGCACAACCTTCAAACAATTCAATCACGATATTTGCTTGCATGAAATCTGTGATTTGCACTTAATGCCTAAAAAGAAAATGTAACCTGTTATTTGTCCCACATATAACTTCTGAAAGACTAGTTGACGTTGAAACAAGAAAGAAATCCAAACGCCCAACACAACTACACTTAAACAGAATTAAAGGCCAACTGCTGGCTAGCGATGAGTGGGCTAGTGCAGTGGTAACTAGAGGAACAGGACAGACTGGCAGCTGAAGGGGGGTAATGTGGAGGGGATATGAAAAGGTCTTCCTCACCAGTCTGATCTGCTGTGTTGAAGAGTCTCATGTTCACCGAGGTCTCTGAGGATGGCAGGCAAGTGGGACAAACTTGTTTGATTTTTTTCTGATCTTAATTTTATGAAAACGTTAGCATTCAAATTGATTGGGACATATGAATTAATTTCAATTGACACTTGTTTTAAATTCAACTGCATGACACTCTCAATCTGACAGACTATGCATTAGGATTTGATTAAAAACTCCAAAATTCACATCAGTGAGTCCTTCATTTTGATTTAGCAGCAGGGCACCGTCAACCAACTCCGCAAAACACATTTCACACTTTCCAATACATTTGCATCAAATTATTATTACAAAAAAAACAGCTTTGGATGCGAGTCTTTAGTTTGCAGCATTGTTTGCTTTCGCATGCAGTCCGCAAGGACACCACAACAGAAAGTTGATTTTTTTAAATATTTCATGGCAAACAGCACTTCTTTTGAATCAAATCTATTCACAAGTTCAGTTCAAATCAGCTTCTGCAAAACGCAAAGAGGACTCAAGTTGTCATGTACATAGCAGTCCTTTCAAAGAGCGGATCGAGCCGTGCACACCCGTGATTAGTACTTACGCGGCGTAAGTCTGTGTACGTGGTGCGATGGTGCGTGGTGTGCCAGTTTGTAAAACATCTGGTGGACTCATCATCACGTAAAACTGACCTAAAGCAAAAAAAAAGCTGTAATCAGCAAGGGCTCGCAGGGAGTAGGTAATATAATACCAATAATACCAATAGTAATACAATACCAAATAACTAATAAGCATACAAACATACACAGGCATGTGATCAGCCAAGGACAAAAAAGAAGGAAGACCGCACGCACCCTCGCCCAACCCCAATCCTCCCCAAAAATGTCTTTAATGTTACTAATTAAATGTTACATGATTAAAACAGGAAACTGTCTACCAAAAATAGATATTTTTCACTTAGCAACACAAAAACAAACTATTATAACTTCCCAATTCCGTCTGCCAATTTTGGAAAATCAGTTCAAATGTTTATTAGTTTAACAGTCACCTAAACAATATTTAATAAAATAGGTTGATTTGTGCAAATATCTTATGCTAATGTCAAATAAGATGGCATTTACAAATGGCCCTTGAGTAGTTTATACTAGGCCAACTTCAAATTTTATTGTAATCAGCAAATAATTCCTTAAACAATAATTGAACACAAAAAGTAAAGAATATTGTGGCCTAAAGAGACTTCCATACACAGCCACTAAATGGCGCATCTACGTCATTCATACAGCGTTTTTTTCCAAATTAATCGGCAGGTTTTGCAAACGATGCATGTTGCGGTTTTAGTTCATTTAAATGCATGCTTTCAGTAGAGACTTAAACGCGTTTATATTACAGTGACTAGATCGGCCATTTGTATAGTTGCCAAGCCATCAAATCACGGAATGGCCTATTTTAGTCTCTGTATATAGATAATGTTTTAATGTTAAATCATATGATATCATATAGACGTCTCAACTTCCAGACTCGGGATTTTCTGTATACGTTACAAAATGCGCACATCCCCAAACCCCCAATCCCGCCACAAATTAAAATAAATTGAATTTATGCAATTTACGCGGGTGATCCCAGCGAGGTCAAAAAATATGGAAATCCGTATTTATACGGAAAAATCACATCTCTGCATATACCAATAGCATACTTTTATGGACATAAATAAACACCGCGAGCGCAACAGCTATAACATAGTTATTCAACTGTGAAAGTTGTGCAATGAAAATGCAAGGAAGTGCACATCTGCAGAAGTTACATGTATCTCTTGGGTGGTCGGTAACACTTTCTAACAGAGCGAATGGCAAACGCTGTTTGAAAACTGACCTCCTTGTGTGAGGGTTGGATCAGACGTGGCCTGCACCGACACAGCTGTACCATCACTGACAGTCGTTGCTGGAAAATAAGCGAATCGCGTTTCTCCACCCACCGTCTCCCCCGCTGGACTGCCCCCATTACTGAAAGGGTTTTGGATAACAGCCTAAAAGACAGACAGACTCAATGAGGAACATATTTCTAGAACACATTATTACACTATTGCCGTAGTTATCATTTATTTTTTGCCATCTAGGTCTGCCTAATAACCATTCTCAATGAAGGCATGAATATCAAAAGACCAACGATGAGGTATGCTTGCTTTCCGTCTGTCTGTCTGTCTGTCTGTTTAAAGGAAAATTTCATCTCAAAATCAAAATTGTTTTATCTTTACTCACCCACATGACGTTCAACATGTTTTAAGACCTCCCAGCATCTTCGGAACACAACTAAAAATATTTTAGGTGACATCCGAGAGATTTCCAGGCCTCCTCATAGACATCATGGTTATAGTTGTTGTCAAGGTCCAGAAAAGTACTAAAGACGTCGTTAAATTGGTCCATCCGCTCATAGTGGCTCAATTGAATTTTATTGAAGCGACGACAATACTTTATGTGCGAAAAACAAACTAAAATAACGACTTTAATCGATATATTCTCCTCTGTCTTGTCAGTCTATGGTGCGTGTTCACGAGAGCCCTTCGGCGCATTCAAGTTGTACGGTTGGGCAAAAAGTGCAAGTCTTCCTCAATATCGAAATCATCAGACATTTTGTGAAGATCAGCTTATATACAATATGCGTCTGCTTGTAAACACAGAGTTGCGCTTCCGGGTTGTCAGTCAGAACACCGCCGTCTGCCCCCCCGAATGCGCATGCGTCGAAGTGCTCTCGAGAAAGCACACCATAGACTGACAAGACAGAGGAGAATATATCGATTAAAGTCATTATTTTGTTTTTTTTGCACAAAGTATTCGACGTCGCTTCAAAAATATTCTATTGAGCCACTATGAGCGGATGGACCAATTTAACGATGTCTTTAGTACTTTTCTGGACCTTGACAACAACTATAACCATGATGAGGAGGCCTGCAAATCTCTCGGATGTCACCTAAAATATCTTAATCTGTGTTCAGAAGACGCCGGGAAGTCTTAAAAACTTCTTTTAAACCAAATAAATACCTGTGCTACTGCCTGCTGTGCACCCGCGAAAGCAGCCGTGGACACCACGCTGACCGCAGCCCCTCCATCTCCTGTTGCGTCCAAATGGTCTTCTGTGACCTGGACCACGCGATACGTCACCTACAGAATTCAAGATCAGAGGTAAACACAAATGTCACCTCTGAGCTGTGTGTAAACTATGCATGTCTATGCTCTATATGTGGCCACACTATAGCTATGTGTATCCTAGTTATAATTGTTTGCATTCTTTAACATGTACTGATTAAGATTAAATATAAAAAAACCTCGCATTGAAAGTGGTATACAAATATAAAGCACTGCTGGATTACAAAGCCTTTAAAGAGATTCTCATGAGAGCCATTAAAGGGGCACAGAGCTCCCGGCGGTGTTTTATGACAGTCACCCCAGTTTGAACCCTGGATCCTCTACACCCCCCTTAGAAGAAAGGTTAAAGTTCACACTGACCTGTCCGCCGCTGTTCTCTGTGCGGAACTGGTATTGAACATTGTGGTCTGCAAATGCTGCTGCCTGCTGGACACTTGCTATGGTAACCGCCGCCTGCTCCTCCAACCCCACTGCTGAGAAACGCACAAGAAATGTTGCCCTATGATATCTTCTCATTCCTTCACATATTCATATGCCAAGTGTAGAGATGCACAATAGATATGTGTAGACATACTGATTTGAACGTACCTTCCTGCAGTTGAACAACCTCCTCAGTTTCCTGTTTCTCGTGACTGGAAAAAAATAGAGTTTCAGGTCATATTCAGGAGAGAAAGTCTATTTTGAGAATACATTCATGTGGTATATATTTACCAGCCCTAAAGCAAATGTTTACAAACAGGCAAATGTTGAAAACGAAACAAAAATCGATTTTAATACATTATAGGTATGCGTATAGGATATTCAAATTAGGGCTGTGCAATTAATCGTAATAGTTCATTTTGGCCTTCAACAATTACAATAACAAAATAATCGAGGTAAAACGATTATTATGCTGCGTTCCATTTTGCAAGGATCCTCTCTTTTCTTGTGATATAAATCCACAGTGCACCCTTTTCCTTTACAGTGCTTCAGATGTGCTATTTCTTTACATTTATTTTGCAGCTGAATTCAGTTTAAAAGTTAACGAGTAATCGTGTTAAATAAAAGAGATCTCAATATTGGCCAAAATAATCGTGATTGTGATTTTTGTCATAATCGAGCAGCCCAAAATCTTTCTGCTCTGCAAACTTGAAACAGACGGAGAACGCCCCGCCCCCTCCCTTCACAAACGGACCACTTTTGCTATACAAAACTAAAATTATTCAAAGCTACAAAAAAGTGTGTTATTTAAATATATAATCAGCATAACGAATTCAGAGAAAAAATCAGATAATATAGAAACAAAAGCTTTTAGGTGGAAAAAAAAAAGACGAAAGGTCGGCTGCAGGTCGAAGGGAATATAATGCATTAAACTGCTAAACATCTTTTCGAGACCAGTCAACGCGATAAAGCAGCTCAAAATATTGGTTAAAATGCATCCTTTACCCTATAAAGAAAAGAAAGCCTTAAATAATGCAGATTAAACACGACAGTATACCGGCTTGAATGGTCATATTTTTTCAATAAATAATGCTAGATTAAAATAAGCAAATTAGCAATCGGGCTAATACTGATATAAATATGTCGACCGGCGGCATTTAAACGGTATTGATACGTTGTTTTTCGTCGTAATGATCGCGTCTTACGTTTAACTTAGCATATAAATGGCATGCACGAAACTTAACAATAGTCAAAAATATAAACTTAAAAGATGATCGCTAACTGCCCGGGTGTAAAAACAGAAAAGAAAATGGTTGACTGGGGCCTGTGTGTGGCCGCGCATAAAGGACGCGCTCTCACCTCGTCGAGGTGTCCAAGCTCTGTTCGAGCATATCCATGAAGGCGAGCGGATTTTAAATTGCAATATTCAGCGACACTTGAAATACAGGAGATGGAAGCGCTGATCACGGGGACAAACACACGGGTCATGTGAGAAAGACAGTCCAGGACACGTGAGGTGCAGGCTGGGCGAGGAGTTAAAATGGAGACCGCGGTGGAGGAAGACGGAAGGTGTTCCAGTCGTTGCGCTCATTCAGTTGCATTGGTTCGCGCACTTCGCGGCTTTGTTGCGTATTACTCCCTCCCGCCCTTCGATGGAGGCGAGTCTTCGACCTGTTGAGTCTTTTTCCAGTCGTTTGGTTTACGGGTTAAAGCTTAGTAACAAACTCGATTTATGCTAAAGCTTGTTTTCGCCTTATTTCCGCTCGTGCCGTAGAGCTTTAAGAAACATTGATGTATCCATCCGCATGCTTTCTAAATAGCTGCCCTATTTTGGAACTGCCGTTAATAAGACGCGGAGTGGAGTGTTGTATTAGAGATAAAATGCTTTTATTTTTCAGTAAATACGTATTATTTGTTGGACAGGTGTCAGCGTGGTTTGGTTGTGCGTACTTTTAAAATCGATTGTTTGACAAAACCTTAGAAAAACAGAAGTAAGCTTATGTTGCATGGTAACTTATAGTATGGTTTAATGCTAATTTACATACTTTCGATTGTGAAATCGATGTCTTACACTGTTAAAATACTCAGTTGTTCATAAAAAGAACATATTCGCATATTCAATCTTGAAGTGATCTTACCTTGCGTTTTCGTAAAGATTTACACCCTGGTCGTGTGTAACATCAACATACAGTGCACGCATTAAATAAATGGCTTTTCGTTGGACACATCAACACAAGGAATCAGAAATATGACGAGTGGTGATTTTCTCAGGTGACCCCGAGATCCAATCCGGATTTTGGTCAAACCACATGACACGAATGGAGTACAACGAAGAGGAGCCGGACAAGAATTAGTCCCTAACATGATCTGACAGACAGTTGATCTATTCTACCTTTAATGTTTTTTATATAATAAATGTTATATCTGCATAAAAAAGGTCCGTGTAGAGAAAGCGTTTTTTCTGAACTTCCGTTCTTCTGCACACGAGGCTGAATGGCAAACTGAGCTGTTGAAACGCACAGCAAGATCACGATGCTTACAAACATGTTCCTTAACCTATTGTATGTGACTACATAAGAGTTTTTTAAACATGTTAACTTCTCAGGATAGAATGTGAACTGTATAACGTAAATAGAGGAACTCAAGTCTGTAATGTCCCCCTAGAAAAATTAACCATAGTTTAACTGATGTAATAAAAAGTGATCATTTGAATACTGATGGGATTTTAATATATTATAAAATGTGCATGTACAATTACATTAAAATGTTATAAAAGCATGAGTTTGTGTGTTGTAAACGCACAGTAAATTGTAAATAAACATTTAAAGAGCATAACATTATCCTCATTGTGTAATTTCTCCTTATGATTGAACTCTATTTTTGGAAATGGGGAACATTGGGAATATTGCACTGTTAACTAAAGGTATAAAACCTAAGCAGCCACACCGTGGCCCCCCTCAAAGCAAAGCGGGAACTCAGCATTTTGCATTGACCACTGCACCACAACAATCCTCTGAATAAGTGCAACAGTCCACTCTTCAAACAAAAGCAAAACCATTGACATCATACATGCACGCTGGTGCACCAGCGCCCCTTCCATAACTTGTCCAAGTGTATTTGTTTCATGGACAGAACAGGCAGCATTTAAAGGATTTTGCCACCATCAACAAAAAGGGCAACAGAGGTTGAGTTTGGAATTCTGTGAGGCAGGTTCTTTATGTGTATTTCCCTCTTACCCCCTATCATCTCTCTCTACCTCTCCATTCTCCCTCTTTCTCTTCGAGGATAAGCAAAGAGGGATTTTACCCTAGAAGCAATAAGGTAAGGAATTATTATATTATTAAAATTCCGAATGTTTGGTTTACATTCAGTGCACTGAAAGCATTTTGATAGTTGTACATTAAATGCACATGGCTGTTACAGCATTTTATGAATGTGTTTTCCCTCATTGAGAATTATCTTATTTTTAGAAACGAGCAGATTTTTGTTCATTATTAATCTATTTTAACATAAATTGCTGCGTTTAATTAAATGTGATGATTTGAATAAGGTTGATTTTAGGAAGGATTCACAGAAATTTTACTCACGATTGAAGGTCCAATGTGGCTAATTCTTTTTAATAATTTATATGTTGATGTTTCTGTGAGATGGGTTTTAAGACTATATGACTGAAAAGTAAAATAAAAATGTTTTTTCTAATCGTTCTAAAACGTTTCTAAAAGTAATAAAATGATTTATGTAGAGCATTTAGGCCCGGTTTCACAGATGAGGCTTAAGGCTAGTCTCAGACTAAAAGGAATGTTTGACCTGTCATAACTGAATATAACTTGCCCAGAAATATATTAAAATACATCAGTGCCATTGTTTTGTCTCAAGATGCTCACCAGTAATGTATTCTTCTAAGGCATTTTCATAAAAGCGACATAAATATCTTAATTCAAATAAGGCATAGTCCTGGCTTAAGATAAGCCATGTCTATGAAACCGGGCCATAAAGTTTAATCTGTCTCAGTAAAGAGTGCAGTTAAAGGGATAGTTCACCCAAAAAGTGAAAATTCTGTCATCATTTACTTACTCTCAAGTTGTTCCAAAACTGTTTAAAATTCTCACAAAAGATCACAAAAGATAATGTGAAGAATGTGGGAAACGAAACACTTCTGGAGCACTAAATACCATAGTAGTTTTTTCCCTATAGTCAATAGTGCCACAGAACTGTTTGGTTACAAACAATTTTCCAAATATCTTTCATTGTCTTTAACAAAACAAACAAATTTATACAGGTTTGGAACAACTTGGTGGGAGTAATTCATGACAGAATTTTCCTTTGTGGGTGGTGTATTCCTTTAATATAGCACAGGTTGGCTTCTATATATTTCCTTTCTGTACGATTCAGGATGTACAGCTTTATGGGCGGCGGCCTGTTCTGTGCCATTTTGGGGAACATCCTAATAGTGGTCTCCACAGCGACAGACTGTTGGATGCAGTATCGTCTCTCAGGCAGCTATGCCCACCAGGGCCTGTGGAGGTACTGCATGGCCAACAAGTGCTACATGCAGACCGCAAGTATAGGTAAATGTATCTGTGTGAGTCAAACAAAACTAATGAAAGAATAAAACTATAAACATTTTTGCTGTATAAACTAAGTACATGCATACCTTGTCTAGACCCTTTTTAATTTCAATAAAACAAATCTTTGAGCATCTGTGTATAAAGCCAGATGCATTGAAATAATAAAATGATGGTGTGAAAGAGCTTGACTGGCCTTGACTAAGTTTATAACATCGTTGTTAAAAAGGTGCAGCTGTCTAATGATAACAACAACAAGAACATGTGATTGTGGTAATTTTAGGGTTAGTGCCTCTTTCGAACAAGTCAATATCAATATTTAGAGGAGCCAGTAGATGGCAGCGGTTTATTCCTTTTCATCATTTGAGCACCTCGCATTGGTTTGTATTGTCTGAACACAGTCGTGTTCTACAGGTGCCTCAAAGTTGTTCCCCTGGTCTCATAAGATGACATCTGAGATTACACGAGCTGTGCTTTGGTTCATTCAAGGTGATTTTACAGGGGCAGTTTTTCAACGATCAAATAAAAGAAATCAAAACCAAGAATTGGTAAAGCTGTTTTCAAAACAAGAGATTGTTTGACAAGGGGAATCTGTCTCTTGAGGTTTTAGTGATAAATTTATTTCTGTGTCTCCAGCATACTGGAATGCCACCCGGGCATTCATGATCCTGTCGGGAATAGCATGCTTTGCTGGCGTCATGGCAGGCATTCTGTCATTTGCCCATTTTTCTGCCTTTGAGAGGTTCAGTCGCTCCTTTGCTGCAAGCATCTTGTTTTTCATCTCCAGTTAGTCACACGCATGCAATTTTTCTGTGTGCTTTCTATTGATTTACATCTTCTTTTGTATATCTTTCAACCGTTTAGAATTTTTTTCTCAAACTACCCTTATGTATATATATATTTTATTCAGCTATGTTTGCACTGCTCGCTATGGCAATCTACACTGGTGTAACCCTAAGCTTCCTGGGCAAGCGCTTTGGAGACTGGAGCTTTTCCTGGTCCTACATACTGGGCTGGGTGGCCATGCTAATGACATTCTTTGCAGGTGAGAGAATACAGACTCATACTTAGGGTGCATTAGGCATTAGATTATAGCCAATTAAACTTCATTAAAAAGTGTTTATAGACATTTTGAAAGCTTTGTTTTGCAAAATATTGCAAAAACAAATATTCCCTTTTTAATGTGTAAAGTTAACTGATTCAATGATTTTGAATTGTCTGTTATAGGGATATTCTACATGTGTGCCCACAGAACGTATGAATCAAGGAGAGTGGTTGGAAGTCGCTGAAGAAGAAAAGCGAGGCGACATTTCATAGCTCCACAAACATCAGGACCTTTACATTATAAAAATATAAGACAATGTTTACAATACAGTTTAGTGCATTAACATACTGCAGGAATATAGTGAAAGATCACCACTTCAATGATCTGAAAGTAGCATTAGAAAACCTTTGTACTCCTCAGTTCTCAAAGTATTCATTTTACTTTTCATAATTTTTTCAATAAAATTCCACATCAAATCAAATTTTGGACTCTCTTGATCTCTAAGCAAAGTATAGACGGTTTCAGCGGCAACAACATAAACAAAAGTTATGTGGCCCAAACTAAACTTCAGGTAGACCTCAGCAAAGAATCAATAACTGTTGAGTAGTTTTAATTTGATTTAATACAAGTAACATACAATAACATATCAATATAAATTAAATATTAAATAAATTGTTATGACCACAGAGAGGAAGTTAACTTGGGGCCAGACGTGTGCTTCCGATGAAACCATCTATAGTGTAATGAATGATCAAATCTTTAACAGATTCTGTCCACATTCTTGGATGGCAGAACTTTTGCATGTACAGTAGTGTACATATTGTATAATATTTTAACGTTTTGTGTATGATTACGCCTTTGGTGTTGCATCTCCTCTGCTTGTTAAAGCATTTATTGCATGGTGAAGTCAGAAGTGTCAGTCTGGCAGCTTTATCTTTTGTGAATATCGTAAATGTGTTACATCCTGTGATAAAGACAGTGTGAATCTAGTGTGCATGCCACTGAAAACATTTCATTATTAAATAATCTGTAACTGTAAGTCATTTCAACTTGCTGTTAACATTTCTAATAGAAATGAATTGAACTTGTTTTTAAAAAGTAGAAATTCTTAAAATTCTTAAATTGTTTGTTCATTTGTTTTTTGGTTGATAGTAATTATAGAATCTACGTATTATTAATACTAGTTCACTTATTTTTCATTACGCTTACCGTAAATGCAGAAGTTTAGCCATAGTTTTGCTTTATGGACTTCATCAGTGATTTAGTTTCATTGCACCAGAGATGTTGTGCAATGGTGATGGCATGATGGTAAAAATGATGATAGGATAGATAAGGACTTTTAAGCTTCACAGATGGTGCAATATTAATGTTATGGGATGCTTTACAGGAACACACATGAGGATACATCGTGTACCTTAAAAGCACTGTTAGTCACTTTGGAAAACATAATCTGCCAAATGCACACATGTAAAGGTGCAGCAAGTAGAAGTGGGTAAAAGCTTAAAGGTTCCATAAAACTTCAATTGAAAATTTCAACCTTGACATCAAATTAGACATATTGCCTATTACAAAATACAGCCGGGAAAGACGAAAAACAACATAATAAATGTGAATTTATAAAAGAATGAAAGAATTCAGCACACTTTCACAGTTCGTCTTTGCATTTTAGTCCTGCGAATATCTTATACAGTAATTCCAGTCTTGCATGGGAAGCTGTTTAAACATTAAATATTAAAAACTCTTGCGCACTTATTTTTTATTTACTTTCATTTTTATTTTGAACAAAAAATGCATTGGAAATTAAACTGATTCTGGTAGTACACTTATTTAATAAAAAATGTCACACTTAAACTATAGTCATAGACACAGGTATGTGATGAACTGTACCAGCAGCCATGAAAACACAATTCAAGCGTTCATCCACAGTGCTGTCCTGGGACAGAGTTCGGCCTTCTTCTGTAAGAGCTCTGTGAAAAACGGCTAACAGACTTTGATTGCAGCATTGCCTGAGATCCAGACCCATACAGAAGTACAGCACTGGGTTCACGCAGCTGTTGAAATAGGCTAAGTTTGAAGCCATATGCCATGCCAGCTTTACAGCCGGGTGGCTTTCATTCTTCAGCTTTATAAGACCAAGGACATGGTATGGGGCCCAGCATAAGAAAAAGGCCAAAACCAGTAAAGCAAGAATCCGAAGAGGTCTTGATTTGCCAGAGAGTCGCGTCCTGCGTATCCCAACAGCAGCTAGTGTGTAGCAGGTAAAGATCACCAGGAAAGGTACCAGAAATCCGCAGAAGAAGCGAATGTAGTAGTAAACATACTTTGCTGAACTTCCTTCATCTGCTTCTTCTGTTTTCTGCAAATTTGTGATGGAATGGAATTATAATCATTATCTTATAAGGTTTAAGATGTTCTCTTTGTTATATTGTGAATATTGTGAATATTTATAGTATGAATGCAGTTAGAAATATATCTTATTAAATTGCTTTGGTAAAACCTTTGCCACATCATAAAACTGATAAATGTAGAAATTATTATCAAAATGGTTGGTTAAAATGTTTGTTAAATGCCATGTTGCCATATACAAGATAGGGAATGTAGATGACATTCAAGTGATTTTGTAAAGCTATTCTGACCTTAAATGAGCATTGGCTCAAGTTGTTTTGGTCAGTGTAGACCTCCCGATACACAAAGTATGGTGAACTGAAGATCGTCGCCACAAACCAAACCCCCGAACTGATCACACGAGCAGCACACAACGTCCGTCTCTTCTTGGCGAACACTGGTTTCCACACGCAGAGCACTCGATCAACGCTGATAACAGCCAGCAGAAAAACACTGCAGAACATGTTGGTATATTTGAAGAAGCCAGTTAACTTGCAGAGAACGTCTCCGAAAGGCCAGTGGTCAACCAAAATACTGATGAGCGAGGTCACTCGTGTGAAGCAGAAGATCAGGTCAGCTATGGCCAGGTTGACCAGCCATACGTTGGTGACGTTGGGTTTCATACGGAAGCCGGCCACCCAGATGACCACAGAGTTCCCTGTGGTGCCCAGGAGAAAAATGATGATGTAAAAAACGGTGTCCATTGTAGTTTGTTCATGGTGGGTTGAGACACTGGAGTGATGAGGGACAGTTGTATTGGAGATCATTCTGTATGCAAAACAGAAATTCTTTTGTAAAAAAAAAAAGATCCACAGCTGCTGTCATATCACTTTTTAACACATTCAGTTTAAATATGTCCCCATATTTGCAACACCAAAACTGTGTTAAACTTCAAAAAACTATTGCCGTTTTACAAAATATGTTAAATTTGTAATTATGCACATGTATAAATTATGTTTCATACACTAAAACTCTTTATCAGACATGCTTTTTGTGCTTTACTGTAACATAATTTAAATGAGCTTAAACAACGTTACAATTACAGAAAACATTTTAAATTGCATGGACTAAGTTTAAAAAGAGTATTATACATACATATGTCATGAATTGTGCTGAGATGGTCTTACCTGTACACAATGTCAATAAGTGTTTGTCACCCAATACTGCATAATCCTCTGAATGTGTCTGTGTAGCTGCAAATGTATATGAATATCAAGAGATCTGTTTCATCTGTGTTTGGTGTTTAGTAGCATTCAGCTCTCAATTAACACATTTTTATATATTTTGTTGACTCAGACGTTTCTGCCAACAGGAAATGTTGCACAAGCAAAAACACACAGAATGTATGTCTAAGTGTTGCAGCCGACAACACATCAATTGACTGATTTTGAATACACCTAAATGTAACAAAGCTTTACCCTAACCCTCACAGAAAACAATATTTCCACATAATTGTTAAGGACATTTATTCCAAATGTTCCCAAAAGCAAAAATGTGTTGGATTTAAATTATTTTTCCGGACAATTTTGTGACAGTCGATCAGTGAAAGAATTGTCTTTGAATGTAGGACACAGCGGCCTCTGGTGGTGAGGATTGCAGCTGCCGGCTCAAAATTATTAAACGTGGAGGCACAATTTAATCATAATAAAGTATTAAGATTCGTTTAAGATTAGTGGAGTCCACAACATAAGAGTAACGTCGTTACATACGAACGATTTCGTCGGTTGTACTTCAAAGCGATCTTTTCCAGTTGATCAAAATGTGAAACTGAGTTTTGAATAAACAACGTAAAGTGCGTGAGTGTGGAGGCTGGGATTATAGCATGGTAGCTACAATATAAATTACCATATTCAGTTATTTATTATGACCATAACTAGGCTATTACAATATTGCATTCAAATATTATTTTACTTCTAGACCTTTAACAAAGTTAATTCTTCTTTGACTCTTCCACACTGTTCACATTTTGGCCCACAAACAAATAGACATAAAAATGGCCAGCAAGCTAAGATATACTTACCACCTTTCCCACGTAGCCTATGTCTCCTACTCAAAGTTATCCATCAAACCCATAGAATTACATCATGAAATAATGTTTGTTTTTCTTGTGGTTTAGTCTTTGCATAATTTATTTCTGGAAGAGGCCATCTGTAGCTCATGCTTTCCCAGCTTTATTTTACAGTCAAATATGATGAACTTTGTAGTAAATAGTGTGTATGTGTGTGTGTCTGTCTGTGTTTACTTTCCAAAAGATAAGAAAAACAAAGATATACAAATGATACTTTTTATGTATTACAGGACACAAGAGAGAAACTTGTGGAAAATTGTGTATACACTGAAAGTACAGTCACTTTGGATAAAACAATTTGAATATAGTTTCAAACAGAAACGGGAAAAATATGGATCTGTTAGTAGAAGAGGGTTCAATAAAATAAAACTAAAATGTAAGTCATTTAATAGTTTAGCCTTGTGATTAAGAGAAAATAATTTACAATTTGTTTCAATGTAACAGTTACAGTTGACCATTTATTATATGAACCATTATTAAAAAAACAATTGCAAAGGACATACAAAAAATATCATGCATGCATATGTAATAGTTAAAAAATGAACAATTACAGCAAAAAGTTTGTAAACACAGCGTTTACAGTATGGAATGAGATAATTAATGAGATATGTCTTTGAGTAATAAGCTTTGTTTGAATTTTAGCTCAGCAACTATTTACACCTCATGGAAAGTGACACACTGATGAAAAATGTCATGCATTTAATCTGTAGTCATAGACACTGGTGTGTGGTGAACTTTACCATTTGCCTTTGTAACACAATTCAAGCGTTCATCCACAGTGCTGTCCTGGGACAGAGTTTGGCCTTCTTCTGTAAGAGCTCTGTGAAAAAAGGCTAACAGACTTTGATTGCAGCATTGCCTGAGATCCAGACCCATACAGAAGTACAGCACTGGGTTCATGCAGCTGTTGAAATAGGCTAAGTTTGAAGCCATACGCCATCCTAACTGTACAGACCAGTGTTTTTTATTCATTAGCTTAACAAGACCTAGGATGTGATATGGGACCCAACAGCAGAAAAAGGCCAAAACCACTAAAGCAAGAATGCGAAGAGGTCTCGATTTGCCAGAGAGTCGAGTCCTACGTATCCCAATAGCAGTTAGTGTGTAGCAGGTAAAGATCACCAGGAAAGGTACCAGAAATCCACAGAAGAAGCGAATGTAGTAGTAAACATACTTTGGAGAATTTTCTCCGTCTTCTTCCTCTTCTTCTTCTTTTTCCTGCAAATTTTAAATAATTGGAATGATCAAGTTTGTCAGTAATTCTTAAACATCCAAACCAAGAGAAAGCACTTGTGTAAACAGAGAGTTCTGACCTTAAATGAGCATTGGCTCAAGTTGTTCTTTTTAGTGTAGACCCCGCGATACACAAAATACGGTGAACTGAAAATAATCGCCACAATCCAAACCCCCAAACTGATCACACGAGCAGCACACAACGTCCGTCTCTTCCTCGTGAACACCGGACGCCACACGCAGAGCACTCGATCAACGCTGATAACAGCCAGCAGAAAAACACTGCAGAACATGTTGGTATATTTGAAGAAGCCAGTTAACTTGCAGAGAACGTCTCCGAAAGGCCAGTGGTCAACCAAAATACTGATGAGCGAGGTCACTCGTGTGAAGCAGAAGATCAGGTCAGCTATGGCCAGGTTGACCAGCCATACATTGGTGACGTTGGGTTTCATACGGAAGCCGGCCACCCAGATGACCACAGAGTTCCCAGTGGTGCCCAGGAGAATAATGATGATGTAGAAAACGGTGTCCATTGTAGTTTGTTAATGGTGAGTTGAGATATTGGAGTACTGGAGGACGAGATCATTCTAGAAGCAAGACATATAAATTCTGCAGTAAAAACATCCTCAGCTTTTGTTGAAACAGCAAATTGCAAAGAATTTTTTTTTTTAACAAATGCAGATTTCATCCATCTGAACATTTTTGCTGTCCAATATGTTCCCCAAACATCATAACTGTGTTCAAGGAGAAACCTTGATATAAGCCGATGAAGTTTATATTGAAGCATTAAAAATAATCTGAATTCATTTTTAATTACTTTGCTTTTATTACACTCTACTAGCATTTCACTATTTTATGTGAAGTTCTTTCAATGAAGTGCCTGTCTGATGCACTAACATTGTGGTGCAAAACCATTTGCAGGAAACTGTTTCTCATTTATCATATTTTATAGAGAAAGCATTTTATATAACATCGACTGCATTAAAAATGGATTGTAAGAAAACATACTCGTGCAAAAAAAAACTGATGTCATGAATTGCTGTGTGATGGTCTTACCTGCACACAATGGCAATAAGTCCTAGTAACTAAGCAGCCAATACTGCATAATCCTGTATGTAATAAAAATAGTCTATGAATATGAAGTCTTCTCTGTTTTTATCAGTGTTTGTTAAAGCAGCATTCAGATCTTAATGAGCATCTTTTGTTGAGTCATTCAGATGTGTCTGCCTACAGGAAGTGGGAGGAGATGTTGCACAAGCAAAGACACAGCAAAATGTATTTGTTTTATTTGCTAAATGTAGTCCCACACACATTTAGATTTGAAAACTGGGACAAAATTGTATAATACATTTTAATGACTAAACCCAAGAAAACGTTCTTTATTTAGCTATACATAGTTTTACAATAGGGTGCATTCTAAATGTTCCCAAAAGGAAAATCAGTTGGATCAGGTTACCTTTGCGCACAAATTTGTCCCCAATACAATAAGTGACAGGTGGCAAGTGAATGAAATGTTTTTAATGTAGGAAAGAGCGGCCACTGGTGGTGAGAATTGGACCTGCAGGCTCAAACTCAATGTCGATTAAATAAGAACGTAACATTCTATGTTAATTTCTTTACATTGAGGATGTGCATTGAGATTTTACAGAGCAAAATTACTCTAACGATGGCCAAAATATTATAATCCTATTTTTATTCTCCTCACAGCCTACTCGATACTCCACTTACATTTACGCATTTGGCAGACACTTTTATCCAAAGCGACTTGCATTGCATTATCCGGTAACACTTTAAAATAATGGTCCGTTGTTAAGAAGTAACTATGCAGAAAGTAATAGGTAGTACTACATTAACACTTCTATGGATAGGCTATATATGTAGAATATATCCATTCATGTTTTGGTATTAGGCTTTTGGTATTTGTATTTATTCATAAATTTGTTTCCACAAACAACCTATTTTTTCACTTTGTGTACGTTAATGTTGAGATTAGTAATTAATTGATTTTTCTTTATTAATTGGTCATATTTCGCAAGTAGTTCTCAATGATGGAATTTTTCTTTAGTAATTATCAAATACCAAATAAGAAACTACATTTGTCCTAAATTAGCTATTACTTATTGCTTAGTTAATCTTGCTTCTATATTAGTTAATAGTATTAAGGTAAGTGTTAATGTAGTATTACTTTCTGCATAGTTACTTGTTAACAACGGACCATTATTTTAAAGTGTTACCCATTATCCTATACATATGTTTCTAAGTATGCGCAATCCCCTGGGATCGAACCCACGACCTTGGCGTTGTTAGAGCCATGCTCTTACCACTGAACAGGAATGCTTACTCTTACTCCTACATGTATTTTCCTCCGTGTGTTTGTTTGTTTTTCCATATTGCTTCTCCATATTTCCATAATGTGTGTCTGTGGGTCTGTCTGTCTGTGTGTGTCTTTGTCCAAATAATAATAACAACGACAAAGATATACAAAATATACTTTTAGTGTACAGTATTTCAGGACACAATAATGGTTATTATTTGAACCATTATTTGATTTTTTTTGCAAAAGTACAAATACCATGCATGTAGTATAATTAATACAAAAACTTTGTTCCTCTTTATATTTGTACCGAGTCCTTTAAATATTTGTCAGAGAGTTCAATTTAGATCTCGCAGGGCAATACATGCATAAACAATTATCTTTTTTTTCTGCCAATCTCACAGAAACATGACTAAAGTCCTATTCGCACAGGATTAGTATTATCTGGGGACCTCTGGTCATTTGTAATAATCGCAGGGATTGTCTGTGATCTTAATCCCGTGCGAAAGGGCCATGTCTGTAATTTGTCAAGTAAAAATTCCCCCACAAATTACCTACCATATTTTGACGAACACCGAGGTCCTGTGATGATATTAGTCCAGTGCGAATCGGCATCTCTGCGATTTGAAATTTTGAACAAGATTTGGCGGGATCGTATATCATTTTTCAAGGTTTCTGTGCGCCTTTTCAGTCATCTTTCGCAAAGAATGGAAGCTGCGTTGGAGTGTTTTCACAGTATTATGGGTGCTGGGTTATGTCGCTACATACCAGACAACAATAATATTGGCAGAGAGAAAATATTCACTGTAAAAAAACATGACAGGATCAGAAGAGCGAAACAAAAAAGAAGGAATACATGGAGATGGCTGACATGCATGCAGCATGCGGTAAGGAACATTCTTCTGTATACATACAACTACACCTACAACGACAAGACTTTCAAGTAGGGCTGTCAAAGGTAACGCGTTAACGCATGCGATTAATTATTTCAAATTAACGCGTGAAAAATATTTAACGCAATTAACGCAGCATCCGTTTGTTTTGACATCCTTTGTCTAGCGTTACATTATGTAATCACGCTCTTATTCGTGTACAGGCTTTTAAACCACTTAAGCGCGATTTGAAACAGTTGCTTTGATGCGTTCAATGAAGATAGATAGCTTCTAAACTGTGGGACGCGGCAAAACGCAACGCGAGGTCCAGCCTGGTGTGTACAGTAAAGGGCTAAAGGCTGCGTCAATGAATGAATCTCTGTCAGACAGCGCATCCGTGTTAAACTCTCTTTTGTGCCATGTTAAGAAAGAGGGAAGCGCCTTCACGTCATTTCCGGGAGATAAGTCAGTAAATTCGAGTAAAATCACAGTTCACTTATCCAGTGCGAATGCGCAACATGATCACAGACAATCTCTGCAATTATTACAAATGACCAGAGGTCCCCAGATAATACTAATCCCGTGTGAATAGGGTTAAAGACACCAAAAACAGGTCAACAATGCTGAAAAAATAACAGCAAACATTTTTTTTTGAAAAAACACATTAGTAAATTAACATCTTGGAATTAAACGTGAAACAATATAAAAAAATATGACTGTGCTTTGAGTAGTAAGTCTAATCTTACATTTGGCAGCTTGTGGGAAGCTGCCAGAATAATAAAATATCAAAATACAAATTATATTGTTGTCAGTTATTTTCAGAAGTAACTGTGTACACTCATCTGATGAAAAATGTCATGTACTTAATCTATATAGACACAGATGTGTGGTGAGCTGTACCATCAGCCTTTTGAGCACAACTGAAACGTCCATCCACAGTGGTGTCCACACTTTGGCCTTCTTCTGTAAGAGCTCTGTGAAAAACAGCTAACAGACTTTGATTGCAGCGTTGCCTGAGATCCAGACCCATACAGAAGTACAGCACTGGGTTCACGCAGCTGTTGAAATAAGCTACATTTGAAGCCATATTCCATCCCAACTTGACAGCCGGATGGTTTTTATTCATCAGCTTTATAAGACCTAGGACATGGTATGGGGTCCAGCAACAGAAAAAGGCCAAAACCACTAATGCAAGAATCCGAAGAGGTTTCGCTTTTCCAGTCAGTCGCGTCCTGCGTATCCCAACAGCAGTTAGTGTGTAGCAGGTGAAGATCACCAGGAAAGGTACCAGAAATCCGCAGAAGAAGCGAATGTAGTAGTAAACATACTTTGCTGCACTTCCTTCATCTACTTTTACTTTTTCCTGCAAATGATAGAAAATGGAATTATTAGGTTTGTCAGTCATTTTTAAGCATGACATACACTACACAGTGAAACTGATCAGGAATGAAACACATCTATTAGGGACAGCCATTATCAGTTTTATAGTTTTAAGCCTATTTGTAAAGCTGTTCTAACCTTTAATGAGCACTTGCTCAAGTTGTTCTTGTCAGTGTAGACCTCCCGATACACAAAGTATGGTGAACTGAAGATCATCGCCGCAATCCAAACCCCTAAACTGACCACACGTGACGCACACAACGTTCTTCTCTTCTTAGTGAACACTGGACACCACACACAGAGCACTCGATCCAAACTTATCACGGCCAGCAGAAAAACACTGCAGAACATGTTGGCGTACTTGAAGAAGCCATTGAACTTGCAGAGGAAGACTCCAAAAGGCCAATGGTCAAAGAAAACATATTTGATGAGCTGAGTAATTCGGGTCAAGCAGAAGATCAGGTCAGCCATGGCGAGGTTGATCAGCCACACGTTGGTGACTTTGGGTTTCATACGGAAGCCAGCCACCCAGATGACCACAGAGTTCCCAGTGGTGCCCAGGAGAACAATGATGGCGTAGAAAATAATTTCCACTGTACTTTTCTCCTGGCTTGAGACTTTGGAGTCAGCAGTTGTATTGGAGCTCATTCTACATGCAAAACAGATACAACCATAATTTTTTCATGTTCAAAGAACCTGGATAGCTTTCCTGTAGCTCAGTGGGTAGAGCACGGTGTTAGCAATTCCGACGTCATGGGTTCGATCCCAGGGATTCCACATACTCTGATACAAATGTATAGTATAATGCAATGTAAGTCGCGTTGGATAAAAGTGTCTGCTAAATGCATAAATGTAAATCTAATGTAAATGGATAGCTTTAATATACACTGTTTAATGCTTTACAGTTACAAAAATAACTTCATATTGCATTCATATTGGTTAAAAATGTATTGTAAAAACATACTAAAAGAATCTTACCTATAATGTGAATAAGTGATCACTGTTTCACTATTGCTTAGAACAGCAAGATCTTCTGTCGAGTCATTCAGAACTGTTTTTACAGGAAGTGGGAGGAGAATGTTCACAAACAATATCATCATCATCATCATCATCATCATCATTATGGAGTCTAAATTTGCAAAATTAGGTCTAAAATATAAACATTAGCAAAGCTGTTTGAATAGTTACAAAATATAGACCTCTTATATTTTGGTTTAATTAAAAAACCTAATAGATAAAAAAATATGCACTTTTTTACAAATTCTCATATTTGTTATATTTATTTATTTGTCCAATATTTTTTTACTAAACGTTTTGTTGTTTGTTCTTTTGCCACACTTACTCACCTGGTGCTTAAAGATGATTATACCGAGACAACATTATTAAACATTTCAATTTTCTGCTCAATAATGGCATATGGAACAAAAAGCATCGTTTTTTTTCTGTACAGCTGCATTTTCAAAATTCATATTAATAAACAAATTGATCATTTAATACAATTAATTAATTACATTTTTCTAGGTAATATAATACACTTTTTAACATTTTGATGGATTTTCAACCATTAAACTGCTTGCTAGGTTTTACGTGTAACTTTATTGCATAAAAATGGCAAACACAGCCATAAAAATAGCAAAAACAGCTACAATATTACATTGAAATATAATTTTTTGTCCATTACATCTTTAACAGAGTTAACTCTTCTTGGTGGGACCAGTTCAACAATAGAGGCTCTTGCACCACAAAAAAATAGACTTACCTCTTTTCCCATTTATTTCTCCTCTTCACGGAGAGATGAAAATGATGGAACCCTCACACCACATGCTTATATAGTCCATGACAAAAATATGCACAGTTACCCCACTTCCCCCAACGTGTAATTATGTGCTTGTTTGTTTTTTTCCATATGGTTCAATCTTTGCATAATTTATTTCTGGATGTGGCCATCCCTGTGAAGCTCATGGATTCTATGTAACTTCATTATTCAGTCAAATTTGATGCACACGGTGATAAATACTGTGCGTCTGTGTGAACTGTACGCTTGTCCAAGTGAAAACAATGAAATAGATTTACAAGTAACACTTTCCAGGGTTCACTTCCGTCGAAACACTAGAAGTACTTTTTGAATAGGAATAGCTCATGTGCATGTGTGTGGTTGTTGTGAAATCTGACCACACAGCTTTGCGTTTTGTGTAACTTCGGGTTTTCAATTTTTTAGGTGTTTAAGGATATTATATTATAAATTCACTTTCAACATACATCATACTTTCCCCAAGTAGAGTATAAACTAGTGTCCTATTATTTTAAAAGCCATAACAGCACAAATGCCCTCTTGTTTGGAGTGAGAACTGTTAGATGGTAATAATCTCATGTAAAATTTACATAACACAACAGGTTTTATGAATGACAGTATAGCTAGTTTTTCAGCACTGTAAATGTTTTTTCTCACTGTTTAAATGAATGTTAGTCTGAAATGTATTCCTCAAGCTCCATTTTTTTATTTAAGGTGAATAAATATATGTTTCATTAAGAACTAAAAATGTATTAACTTTTGTGACCCATTTCTGTACTGGTGTAAAGAAACATTGTACTAAAAAGTAAAAATTTGACAATGTTTCTTATCGTCTAGCGGCATAGAGGATAAGAACATATTTTAGTATCAATTTGCAGTACCACACATGTAAATAGAAGAGCATCTGGGTCACCAGACAACCAGGAAGCAGAGGTCTTTGCAGTCAAGGCAGACAAGAATTATTTGCAATCAGTGCAGTGACCTTTAAAGTTCATAAAAGAAAAAAATCATGAAGAAAGTGGAAATGTTGTGCAAGGAATGTAAAAGGAGGACAGAAACATAAAAGCAAAGTTCTTGTCAAGTTTCTCAGGTGAGGTGAGAGACAGAGGACCCAAGTGCAGACGGGAGGTAAGGGGTTAAACAAGACTTTAATAAAACAAAAACCCACAATGGGGAACATAACAAAACATAGAAACAGGAACAAGTCCAACAGGACTAGACTAATAACACATCACCTAACTATAAAATAAACTAGACTTAAAAGACAGGAACTCACCCATGCCACAAACATAACAGTACAATGATCCAGCACAAGACAGAGGACACAGGGGCATTAAATAAGGGGACAAATCAAGAGGGAACAGGTGTGGGGCATGAAACCAATAACAAGCAATTAAGGAGACGAAATGGCGGGAACAGAGACGCAACGCCGGAGAGAAAGAGAATGTGGAAGGCCAAGTGGGCCAAAACTTCTCTCCCCACGTAAAACAAGAGGTTCTGTCATGGTTCTGCCACTAGCTCAAGAAAAGCAAGACAAGATGGGGCAGAACCATGACAGTTCTTTGTCCCGCTTTGTCATGAGTTCTTGACATTTCTGTCAGGGGATTTCTGGTTGTTCTGAGAAGGCTGTGCTATTTCAGCTAAAAAGAACAAAAAGTCAGACTTAAAAATAAAATAATTAAATTATTCACATACCTTTTGATATAAACCTCAGACATTATAAACAGTAATTCTGTCAAGATCACTATAGTCAAAAATGATTGACTATTATCATACAATTTAGATTGGCAGTATGGTTCTGTTCTGGGCTAAACTTCCCGCCCATCCATACAGCCAGCATGAATAAGAGCATGCACAGTGATGACCCCCCCTTAGGGTAAACAGAAAAGAACAAACAGACATCATTAGTTCTTAATGACATTTAAGGGTCACACATAATTTAATATAATTGAGACTTATGCAGAGGAATATCAACTGGAAGCAATGCAATAAGCTGCTGATAGCTGAATAAATTTGAAACGTGGGCTGTGATAGCCTCATATTTGTGACCCTGGACCACAAAACCAGTCCTAAGTAGCACAGGAATATTTGTGGCAAAATCCAACAAAACATTGTACGGGTCAAAATGATCGAATTTTCATTTTTTGCCAGAAGTCATTCCGATATTAAGTAAAGATCATGTTCCATGTAAATTTCCTACCGTAAATATATCAAAACTTTATTTTGTGAGTGGATGCAGCAAAATCGCTAACAAAAAATGGCCAGAAACACGCCTACAAACGCTCTTTGGGAAGCACCCACTGAAGTTTGGTATCGATGTAAAGCTCTCGGGTTCATCTAATCTCCACAAAGTCTTTACAGTGGTAAGCCCAGAGAGAGCGTTAAAACAAACCTGTTTCTTCTTAGCAACAGCCTGCTACAGCGCCTCTGATCAACAACTTCAAAGGCGATTTTCTCAAAATTTTAAAGAGTATATACAGAGTCTTAAATAGTTCTCTCTCGGCCAAATATTGTCCTAACAAATACATCAACGGGAAGCTTATTTATTCGGCTTTCAGGTTATGTATAAATCATAATTTCGTCACATATACTGTAAATCATCACTTTCTTAAGACTAGTTTTGTTGTCCAGGGTCACATTTCTATATGCATCAGCTGATGCGAGCTATGAACTGCCAGAACGAACGCTATACACTTGATTCTCTGCACATAAAAACAAACTTCTTCAGAAACCACATTTTTAGAAACCATTTTAGAACATTTATTTAAGACGTGCGATACTGTTATGAGGAAGTATTCTGCAACTTAAGCTAAAACTGTCAACAAGTCTACTAAATCATTACAAAACACCTTTGAAGTAAAATGAGGCATAATTCTTTTGAATGGCAGTTCATGAAGCTGTTAAAAAATAAAAACATTTAATTAAATCAAGACAAAAGAAGACATGTTTATTGATTCTGAGTCAGCTCACAATAGTATTTAGTAATAGTACAATGAAGTATGTTTGTCAATTATAAAGCTTTTAAGTAAAACGCGAAAGATGAGATCCAAGGTAAAGAAAGCAAACTCCAAAATCAAGGAATTATATATCTGTACACATTTTACTATTCAATGACAGTAAAAAATAACTACCATCCAAATTAGGGCAAAGAAAACATTCCTTAATATTGAACTCTCAATATTCAACAGTCATCTGCACAATCAAATATGAAAACTAATACAATTAAAGTCAGCTGATTTGCATTTTTCTCTGACATTAAAAGTAAAAATATCTACAAATGATCAGGTGGTTTTTTACTTAAATACAAGTAATATTGTTATCTGATACCAGCTGGAAATAGTACAAGAACTGTTTCTAAAGATGGTTTGAATTAATTGCATTTGTTACAAAAGCTCACATAGATAAGGAGCGTGAAAAGTAATCTTAATATTTCATTTGATGTTTTATACGCACCATTTAACCACAAATGTCAATAGTGGAGTCCAAAGTGTCTCGACTCTAGAAGCATTGATAGAGAAATGACAAAAAGAAGGGTATTTAAAATGAAAAGATGATATAGTCATCCAACAAACATGATTTACAAACAAGAAAAACTTGATTAAACATGTCTTGCACCCTCGGGTCTGTCTCGCACTTTAGTCTTTGAAACAGAGTTACAGCTATCTTCTTCAACGGTGCCCTCTTGAGACTGCAAAGTTTGGCCATCTTCCATCAATGCCCTGCGATAAATACCTGACAGACTTTGCCTGAAGCGTTGCCTAACGTCCAGTCCCATGCAGAAGTACAGCATCGGATTTATGCAGCTGTTGAAATACGCCAAGCCCTTAGCGATGGGCAGGCCCACTTTAACTGCATGGCTCTTTTTATCCACCATTTTGGCAAGCAGCAGGCAGTGGTAAGGTGCCCAACACAAGAAAAACGAACAGACCAATGCTGCTAGGATCCGGATAGGTCGCGATTTACCGGAGAGACGTGTTCTGCGTATTCCAACGCCCGCTAGTATGTAGCAGCAGAGGATAACCAGGAAGGGCAAGAGAAATCCACATAAGAAGCGAATGCTGTACAGGGCGTTTTTGGCTGTGTTATCGTTCTTCGATGCTTCTTTTACCTGCAAGATTTTAGAGAAAGTAAATTAAAGTATGGCAGTGATTTTTTTGTAACATTATACATATTTACCATGTAAGTTACAGACGGTTTCAGCAACATAAACAAACGTTATGTGTTCCAAACTTAACTTCCGGTAGACCTCGGCAAATAATCAATAACTGTTGAGTAGTTTAAGTTTATTTAAATACAAGGATATACAATAAAACAGTAATATTAATTAAATATGAATTATAGCATGGTCTTTTTGAATACTCGATTCTGATTGGCTGGAAGGTGTGCATTAAAACCCTTTAACGCACAGGTAGCTCCATTAAGTTTGATTACATTTGAAAATGTTACACTGTAATTTTCAATTGTTTGATCTCAAATGACCATGGTATAAGCGGGATAATCCACAGCTAGCCGTGCGTTAAAGGATTTTAATGCACTTCACAGAGGCTGCTTCACGTCAGGTGGTTCTTGGCCTCCACGTCGTGCAGTAAAACACTTTAACGCACGGCTAGCTGTGGATTATCCCTTACATAAATTGTTATATTTTCTAGCTACTAGCACAGACTGGAAGTTAACAGCTGGGCAGGCGCGTGCATACGATGAAACTGTACATGAGTAGGCTATATACACTTAATGAGTTTTTTATTCGTAATAAATATAATATTTTTCTATTATATTTAATTTCGTATCGGAACCCAGGATTACTTTTCTAAACAATTTAATCTTTATTTAAACTTCATGGAATGTCATGTACATTACCTCCAGTGAGCACTTGCTCAAGTTTTTCTCGCCCAGGTAGACCTCCCGATACACAAAGTACGGCGAACTGAAGGTCATTGCCACAATCCAAACCCCCAAACTGACCACACGTGCCGCACACAATGTCCGTCTCTCCCTGGTGAGCACCGGACGCCACACGCAGAGCACTCGATCCAAACTTATGACGGCCAGCAAAAAAACACTGCAGAACATGTTGGCATACTTGAAGAAGCCATTGAACTTGCAGAGGAAGACTCCAAAAGGCCAGTGGTCAAAAAAGAGCTTCTTGAGAAGTGACGTGACGCGTGTAAAGCAGAAAATCAGGTCGGCCACGGCCAGGTTGACCAGCCACACGTTGGTGACGTTGGGCTTCAGACGGAAGCCGGCAACCCAGATGACCACAGAGTTCCCAGTGATGCCCAGGAGAATGGTGATGGTGTAGAGGACAATGGTAACATTATCCATGATGGCATCAATGTCCACTGTAGTTTTCTCAAGGTGGGTGGAAACTTCATGTTTGGAGGTCATTCTACAAAGCAAGATAAATATTTATATAATATTTCATATTTATAATATAAACGCTTCTTTGAGTTCTTACAGTATAAGAAGACCTGGAACCTTTATCTTTCCTTCTATTGTGATTCTTGTTTCCTTCTATTACCTTGTCATTTAATTTCTAAAAAACATTCCAGACGACTAGTTGATCTGTTAACTTTTGCGGCCAGGAAAAATATCCTGATGTCATGGACCAGTGATAAAGCCACCCTCTATTAAGGATGGCACTCAATAGTTAGAGCGTTTATTCCTATGGAACTGCTCACGTGTATTGTTCACTCAACAACTGTCTCTTTTAACCACATATGGACTCCATATCTTAATAGTATTGAGACATATACATGCGGCATCTTGTTATACCATGGTCTGTTTGAATACTGGATTCTGATTGGCTGGAAGGTGTGCATTAAAAACCTTTAACGCACGGGTAGCTCCCGTCTGTTTGATTACATTTAAAACTAACTGACAAAATAACCGTCATCTCCACCTGTTTGATCTAAAATGACACTGTAAACATCAATAAAAGCTTTAACTTGGCAAATAACCATGGTATAAACGGAATAATCCACGGCTGCCGTATGGCATGACCAAGTTTTCTTTTTCTGGGTTTCTTTTTGTCTTTTGTATTCCTGTACTTACCTTTAGCATTTTTTGTACTTTTTCTCTATGTACCTCCTTAGCTATGGTACTCGATTGAAATGCTCTGTTTTTGGTACTGACTTGTCACTGGCTTGTATTATGTTTGGTGTCGGGCAATTTGTATTTGTCTTTGTAGTTATATCTATAATGTGCTAATAAAAAAATAAAATTAATAATTTAGTTTTCTTTTAAATTATTGTGGTAACCACATGATTTGCAAATGCCTAAACAAGTACTTAAATCACCTTGTTAACGTTCAACACTATATGCTCTGAGGGGGGCTTTGCAGCGGTTTTTACTGCAAGATGTTATCTAAAAATTGTCAACTGATAGTGATCATGTTTTCTTCACACCACGTTCTTGTGTGCTTGCCACCCAGCTCTTACTCAGAGACAAAAATATCTGTATTCAAAAATATCTGTCTGGAAAAAAGCTGTGAACCTTTAACCTCCAGCAGAATACAGAAGTGGATCAAAACCAGTGTCTTTTTTTGAGATTCTAAAGACTTCAATGTATTCAATTTACTTTTTACATTTTTACTTCTCTAATGCAGAGAAATACTGTAACATTTCATAAACTATAGAATGCGCAAAAGTTTTGTTTTTCCAGTCCACTGCTGTTTACTGAGCATCATAAGGGTGTTCAAAGTATGCTGGCCATGCTGGCCTTGCGAGGTAGAGCACACATTTAGATAAACCTGATATAAGCAGTTGTCTGGCAACAAAGAGGTACCATTATATAGACTGAATAGTTTATCTGGAAGCAATAACAGCATCAGAGCATTTTAATTACTCTGCTGATACGTGGGAGGTCACATCTTATTGAAGTATTCTCATTACTGTACATCTGGGATTGCAAGGATGTCTTACATTTTGATATACATGTTATTTTGGCATAAAAATAGGCAAGTATGCATATTCTAAACACTAAATCTAATGATAACCATTCGAAAAGATTAACAGACAACCTTTTTTGCATTGAATCGGATGTAAGGGGATGTTTGCTTTTGATGTTAAAATGCAGAGGAATAGACAAATTAGGGAAGCAGGAATGACAACTAGACAAAGTAACAGATAACTTTTGATTGCAAATCTTTTGATTGGCATAAGTCTATTTTATAAGTATAAAATGCATAAAAATAAGAATATTATGTATTGCTGTGGAGAATTTGTAAGGAACATGGTAATGAATGTGGTTCTTACCTGTACACATGAGTTTCAGGGGAATCACTCTCTCTCTCTCTTCTGTTCAATCTTTATCTGGTCATCAAGTGTCTTCTTTACAGGCAAAAGGAAGGAAGGCAGGAAGGGGGTGGAGACATATGCGAACAAACTCTTGTGTTGAATATATTATTGGTTATCTTGGTTAACACTGTGGTCCTCTTAGCATAAACCAATGTTTGCGCATTTTGATACTTTTCATATCTGGTTTTCTTTGTATATGTGCCCTCTTATGTTTAGTTTAACTAACATCATGGTTCAAATTCCCCATGTATGTGGTTTCCAAACGTAGTTTGAGAGCTGTGTTGGTTGCATATTTACTAAGTTTAAATGTTTTGTGTGAATTATGTATTGAGCATCTCCTGCAATTATCTATTAGCTGTGTGCCAGTGTGACTTTATAAAATGTTGACTTGTGCTGCCATCTAGTGCTCAGATACAGTATTGCAGTACAACATTTTATCAAGTGTTTTCAGTCTTGCTATCACAACCATGCTATAATATATTAATTGATTTACATTTAATTGGCACGTGAAATAAAGTAAGTATCTTAATTCACACAGGTAAATAAAGTCATCTTAAAAGCTGCAGCTCATCGATTTTATAGATAAAATAAAAGCAGGCCTAATGCAAAATAAATAGGAAAACACATTTAAAATGTCCAAATAACACAAAACAAATATGTTTAAACAAGAAAGTTTGAGAATACAAATGACGTTTTTCACAAGTAAATAAATGTGTAACCCATAGATTGGTGTAGAATACGCGCTAAAAGTCTTAAAATTAAAATGTGCAGTTTACACATGCTATTTTACTCTAAGAGGAAGAAGAAATGTTTCCCTGTCTCTCTGTTGTTTTTGTAATAGTAGGATTTTTTACAGAATGGTTCCTCTTTCAATAAAAACTTGAGTAAGTTTTTTTGTGTGAACATTCAACTGACGATTACAAAAAAAAGGAACTTTGAAAGAAAAGTCACAGATTGATTTTTTAAATAAACCCAAAATTTGTCCGTAAATCAGTTACTACTATTACGTGTTTAACTGTAGATCAAAACAGCATGACAGGACCCAAAGTCTTTATAGTCATCGTGTGGATTTTAAAAGGTGAGTGGTTGGCTTTTGTTTATTGGTGGTCACAAACATGGTTTTAAACTTTACTTCGTGTACATTAATCCATGAATGTGTTATAATGTAATAATAATGTAGAAAAGAAAAAAGAACATAACAGAGGACATGACTTTGATTCTGTTTCCTATAGATGTCATGATGGTTTTTATAATGAATATTAACTCAACGTGCTCTTATACCTTTCACACTTAAATTATATTAAAGGGGTCATATGGCAGAAGTACGTGTTTTTCTGTGTCTTTGGTGTGTTATAAGTTGCCCATGCATGTATTAGATAACTAAAATTGCACAAATGAAAGTGTGGGAACAAAGGATGCATTCTATCTAAAAGCGAATGCTCAACCAGACCTGCCTGAAACGCCTCGTGTAACCACACCCCGCGAATCTATGTAACTTCGTAACATGATTTGACTAAGACCGCCCAAATCTACACGTAGTTAAGGTGGGCGTAATTGTAAATCTCATTGTATTGTCTGTCAGTACAATACGCCCTTTTCACATGACGTCACGCATCTTCCGCTCTGCCGCGAAGCAGTGTATCATTACTTCCGCTAGCACTCCAGTTCATAAGGTGGCGGTAATGCACCTATAAGCTGATTTTCCAACCGCCAGTAAAACTCAAGAAGAAGAAGAAGTTACTTCCGCTAGCGCCTCAGAATGGAGTTTACCAAGTGGCTTGCACATCTGCCACAAATAGGTATGATGTACAACGTCTTGCAGACAAATTTTCGCTAACGACAAGATCAAAGCTAGAGAAAGGATACAAATTCTTCGTTGAACAGTACCTGTTTGATTATGAAGGTAAGTGTTTTTTTTTCTTTTTGTGTTAGCGAAGGTGCTAGGATAAGTACTTGAATACGTGTTCTGTCAGTTTTTTTTCTCACTGTTGTTAAATTCCAGCGCGACGGCAAAACGGAAGTTCTTCTTCTTCTTCTTCTTCTTCTTGTTTGTTGCAAGACGGATGTTATGATGCACTGCTTTGCAAAAAGGCGGAAGTTAAGTGACGTCATTGTGAAAAGGGCGTATTGCTTTGGGACCTGATGTTCCGAATAAGAGGCGTTACATTTCCGTGAAATGCTTGCAATATTTGACCAATCACTACGCACTGGTGAACTGGCCAATCATAGCACACCTCGCTTTTCAGAGCGATGAGCTTTGTAAAAAATCAGCGCGTTTCAGAGAGGCGGGGCAAAGAGGAGATACAAACATGCACGATATGTGGAAAATACAAAAGCGTAAGATGGAAGTAGGGGTGTGTTTGTTTTGGTGATTTGAACATCAACAACGGCTAAGAGAAATCGGACACCCCGCCTTTAAGTAGGGTGCTTTAACTAAAAAGTGCCCCTAATAATGTGTCGTTCATGTGTTAAACTAAACTATCATGTTGATGTGTGTGCAGGTGCTGTAAGCAACCAGTGGGAAATTAAGATGCCTCAAGAAATCGATGTAATAAGCGGCTTCTGTGTTCAAATCCCCTGCACGTTCGAGATCCCAGATTCATTCACAAAATACCTAAACAAATCTGTTGAAGCGGTGTGGAAGAAAACAGACGCAAGCTTGGGATCGACTGTGTTTAGTTCAAAAAGCGTTGCGTCTGTTCTAAAAGGCAGCGTAACCGGCAACCTATTGAGTAAAAATTGCACAACGGTGTTTCAAAACTTCCCTGCTGGATCCAATGATACATACTTCTTCAGACTTCAAGGTCCCGAGCCACTGATTTACACATTTCTGCAAGGCGTCAACATCAATGTGCATGCAGGTTGGAATCTTTATGTTTAAGGGAGGATCAAGTAGCACTAAAACTAATATTATGCAATACATTTCTTACACTCACTTATTGTTGTAACTCTCTTCTCAACTTTAAGACTTACTCGCTCCTATGCTGAGCCCTCATATTGATGTGCTGGAAGTTTCAGAGGGCAAGAATGTGACCTTGACGTGCTCCACTGTACTGTCATGCCCCTCACGACAGCCTGTGATGCACTGGAGCGTAACTCTGGGGGGGAAGATCGACCCCACCATACAGGTAAAATGTAGCAGAGAGCAAGTTGCCTCTGTTTGGATCATCAACACATTTATGAATGAAGGACGGGTGGTGGTGCTTGATTTTGGGTGTGTGGTCATCAGCAGGTGGTGGAGAAGATCATTTGAAACATTTATTGTTTTTTTCTTATTGTCAAATCTAAAACTTGTTTATTTATCTTATTACATCATCCTTTCCTGTGGTGTTATTCAAAACTTCTGCAACATGATTATTAATTTTTTCCTCTTAGGTGGATGAATTTGGACAGACGTTGTTGGTTTCCTCTCAAATGTTCAATGCATCACCTCTAAATGACGGGCTTAAGGTCTCCTGCTTCCTTGTGTACTCGCAGGATATCAGAAGACCGATCGAGACCAGTATTACCCTCAGAGTGTTGTGTATGTATATAAAATAAGAAAAGCAATTATAATTAAAAACTGTATGTGTGTGTAGTAAAATATTCCAAACACAACATGAATATGAAATGTTTTGTATTCATTTCTTATGTTATGCATTAGGCTACTTAATGATGCCGTATTGTTTGAGTTTAAACTTAATTAGACACTTAAGTAAATGTCTGCATGTTTTGGACTATACTAAGGGTTCAGTTTGCTCTTTCAGATACCCCCCAAAACACCATAGCCCTGGCAAATCCATCAGGTCCATTGTATGAAGGCAACGTGGTGACGCTGAGCTGTCAGAGTGATGCTAACCCTGCTGTCAAGCGCTATGAGTGGTTTAAAGAAACTGGAAATGGGGAGTTAGTGTTAAAGGCTCAAAAACAGACTTTGACAATGACTGTGAGCAGTAATGTTCTGGGTCTTTATGTCTGCAAGGCTAACAACATTCATGGGGACGACCAGTCGACAGCTGTGACTGTCGAGTTAAAAGGTAAGATGTGTGTTAGATACATATACTATATATAGCTATAAAATCTTTCTTTTTCTACATGTACAGAAAAAATACAGTAATGTAAATCGTGGAAGATCTAGTCCAATGGTTCTCAAACTTTTTCGTTGTAAGGCCCCCTTTGTGTTAAGTGCATCGCTTTGCGGCCCCCCATATAAAGACGTATAATCTTAAACTTAGAATTTTTATTAAACCAAAAACATTCAGTTATACAATGCTGGAACCTCAATTCTTATGGTTGGTGGTGTCATTTTTCTGATGTTTGATTGCATAAAATCTATGATAAATTTCTATATTTCATAAAATGCCACAAAATCTGTGGCCTCCTGGATCCATCTTGGGGCCCTCAGTCTTGGGGCCCCCACGGCCCCCAGTTTGAGAACCACTGATCTAGTCACATTGTCTAGATCTAGTGCTGAAGATGGCTTCTCATACAAGACATGCAAAAATCTCCTTCCACACTGTCTAGATTAGTTTTCCAGGACCATGTGAGGGCAGATGAATTTGAAGACAATTTGACTCAGGTCATAATATGACAAATCACAATATGAGCAATGGAGCATTTTAGGAACTGCAGAAGACAAGAAATGTTGGAATTTCCATTTCTAAAACATAATCAGTGATTTAGTTATTTTTATTGTATCTAAACCTATTAATTAAAAAAAACTTTCAGACAGCTCTCAATATGTTTTACATATCTGAATTAACTTCATTTGAATATTTTTGCTAAATACTTTTACACATTGTGGTGTATGAAGCATGAGTTTGTTTTACAATATTAATATTTTTTTTTCACCAAAATACCACACTTTAACATTTTGTCACGTTTCATTAAAAGTAACACGTGGTACTTAAAGGAAAAAAACTGCATTAGACCTTTGAACCAAATTTTGGTCTCATTATCTAGGGGTACTTATTTGATCATGAATCAATGTATGCTTCACTAAGATGTAAAGTGATTTATAGACAAACCCGGAAGGGAAAGTCTGTGGAAATGATTATGTGGCTGCATAGATCAGAGGGTAACAACCAGAGCACACAGTCAATTTAAACAAGCAATTAAACACAGTAGAAAACCACATCAAAAACACATTTCTAAGAGCGGAGACGGGCAACTAGTTGAAGTGTAAACTCTCTAACCTCCAGAATGCTCATTCTCATACCATGTTCAGTGATGTAATGTAAAATGGTTTTCTTTTATGTGAATTTGAATAATATACACTGTATATTCAAATAGTGCCATAAAACCAGGCATAGATGTTTGTTCTTTATCTTTCGGTCTAAGGTTGCCAGTGCACCATAGCACCATACATCATGTGTGGAGTTCTCACAGGTTTCCTAATTCTCATTACTGTTGTGGACTTGGTCAAATATAAAAGGTAAGTTGTAAAACGTAAACAAAGTGTTGAGGGGAAACAATTTAACTAAAATCAACAAAAATGTAAGCGATTGAACAAAAAAAGAAATCTAATAGCCGGATTGTAAACTTAAGCAAAACTGGCTTCATAAAACATTGGTGTTACTTTGAACCATTTTGTAAAAATGTGTATCTTCTTGTTCTTTTTCAGCTTGTTAAAGCGACTCAAGGTGAGTTATGATACCTAATGTCATGAATAAAGATAAACCCATGATAAAGGCTGCATGTCAAAATCGATCAAACAATTAAGGGCAAATAAATAATAAATCAAAGCAAAATCCTAATCTAAAACCCAACCTGTTTTCTAGATAAATCTTAGCTAAAGCCCTCCTGTAGCACAAACATGAGGAAATAAAGACTCAAGAAATTACAGTAAATTTTCTTTGTTCCATTTATGATATATAACTGAAGCCTTAAACATTTATTACAAGGCTCGTTGGAATGCTTGATTCTGATTGGCCAGTCGCGACATTTGCAGGTTCGTTATTCCCAGATAACAACCTTTCAAAACTAATAACACACGGTAACCCAGATGCAGCAAATGATTTTGAAAGGTTTTTTTGACAAATTAAATATAAATACTGTATGTCTTAATAACACATGACATTATATTTACAAATGATTAAACCAAATTGCCTGTTCGTGACATTTAAACATAGTTTCTTACCTTAAAACCGAAAGTAAACGGCTTTTCCTCAAGAAAGGTCTGCATTCGGTAAAATGAGCTTATAAAATATTTCACATTCACATTTTAGACCTGTGGCAGGATAAAGGGTGGCTGTTTCTCATTATGCGTTCTTCAGCGGTCTTGTGTCCTCGTGTTGTCGCTTTACTATGCGGGGTGGATTATACCGAAGGAGACAGTCGTGTACTTTGACGTACGGGAAATGACACCGGACCGATTGGCATCAGACCGGTTATATTAATTAACACTAATAACAGAAGCGTTAGTTTTGCCTTTTTATATTGGACCTAAGTTGGATAACAAAACAAGCAGATTGACTAGGAGACATTTGCAAGCAGGACTTCAAAGGACGTTTCATAGAAGTGTTTTAGAGGTATGCGCACACACACACAATATAGTGTATTATACAGAACAGCTTTCACAGTCGATGTTAAAGTCATGGAAGCTGTTATTTGACCGTTGGTTATCTTAGAATGTGTGTAGCTGAATTCTTATTACCAGCTGTAGTACTGTGATGAAAGTGAAAGTAATTAAGTGCGCAGCTCAGTCAAATGTTTACAATCTCTGATAACCAACACTACTCCAGCAGCTCTTCCTCTTCTCTAAGGAAGGCCTCGCCCCTTTTTTGGCATATTCCTTTGGGCGGTGGTTATTCAAAAACTCGGAATAGTGACATCATTTACCCGGGAAGTATAGGGCTGTAGTCCGATTCCAGCCATTCTCTGTAGTCCTTGAAAAGCAAATTCTGTTAAAGACAATATCTAGCTTGGCATTGAACTTTGAGCTTTATCATTCTGCAGATATTGTTTATGCTCTAACAGCAACATTACACAGTAACTAAAGTTTGAAAATTGGCATCACGGGGAATGGCCGCTTTAAGTAGCTGATGATATGGAGCAGGGGTTCTCAACTCCACTTTCCTGCAACCCCTTTAACTCCATTCTTGATTAAACTCACCCACCTACAACTTTCTATAATAATCCTAAAGACATTGATTGTCTACTGCAGGTGTGTTTGATTAAAACTGTAGCAAACTCAAGAGGGACCTCAAGAGCCAGAGCTGAGAAAACTTGATTTATAATTTGCTGTTCTCCTGCTGGGCTTTATTGTAAAAAATTAAAAATATGAAATTTATATTGTTTATACATATCCTGATTTCTACCATCACCATTTATACTTTTTGTAACCTCTTATTTACCTAAATAAATAAACTACATACGTGGAAACGAAGCATGTTTGCTTCGAAGAACTTGTTCTCCATGTTGTTGAATTTTTTTTAATTAAGTCAAAATTGTTAGAAAAGACTCCTAAGACTATAGCGAACATGTTTAATTTCTTGTGCTTCACTTCAATTACTGTCTAATTACTTCCAATTACTGTATAAGCAATATATAAATACATCCCCTAATGCAAAGTTTTAGAGTTTTTTTATATTCTTTTAATTCAAGAACATCCATACATATATAGGCCCAATCCCAATTCTACCCCTTACCCCTACACTTTCCCCTACCCCTCCGTTTGGCGCGTTCACGTGAAGGGGTAGTGGTGTCTCAATTCTCTTTTGGTTGGAGGGCTAGGGGTAAGGGGAAGGGCCAGATAGCCCTTCAAACGAAGATTTTTCGGGACCTCACTTCAAACGAAGGGCTAAGAGAAATTTCCAACATGGCTGCTCACTCGAGCAAGCAGACCCATAAATGTAAGTAATTTTTGCCATTAATAAGGATTTTTATGACAATTTTTCCTTTTATGTATGTTACATTCAATCTTGTGTTAATATTTACGGTGATGTTCTTTTAACGTTTGCAAAAAAATCGTTAAAGTTTGCTAGCGGACAGCACTGATTGCACGATACTAGAAAATATATTTTTATGTCATATACCCGGTGCATCGGCACATGTCCTCTGACGTGACGAGCTAGCAACGACGTATATGATGACGTATAACAGTGTAGTAGTGGTGTCCCATTTCTTAGCGGAAAATTTGTAGCCCTTCCCCTTGCCACTTTGTTTCAAGAGGCAAGGGGAAGGGGCGAGGGGTAGGCGAAGGGGTAGAAAATAGAATTGGGATTGGGCCATAGAGTATCACAATGTAGGCCTATTCATTTTTATATTTATAATAGCAACAAAGGATCCAACAAAGAAGGTAAAAAGAAACACATAATTATATATATCTTACAATCAATCAATAAAGGAACAGGTTGAAATAATCCTATATCATTGTTTTGCTTTTTTATTTATCGTATCTTTAAGAGCCTCCTCGAAATAATTCTTTCATTCAGTTTTGAAGAGTTTGATGTTGGGCTTATTATTTGCCCATTTTTGTTTGTGTATGTGAAATTGACCATTTATGACCAATATGTTCAATAAAAAGAACATGTCCTTACTAGATAACTATCTTTATTTTTGTTCGTTTGAATATCAGATACTCAACATCACTTCAAACTAATTGAGAAAAACCTCCATGTCTTTAATCAATTTTGAAGTTTAAATATTTTTAAAGACAACATAAATGAAGACGACGTATGTATCAGGCCTCTTATGAGGTTATGTACATGGTAACGACGTGTGTATCAGGTGTCTTGTGAGGCGACGTACCTATTTCAGACGTTCATAATTTTTTATAAATTTCTCATATCTCACTTACGTTCCAACTGTGACGTCGCCGCTGGTCTTTCGTCTGCATTCCCTATCAAATCCATTCAAAACTCCACACGGACTGATGGCGACGGAGGGTAGGCTGCTCCTTCTCCTGGTTAGGCTTAGAAATGGCACTATCCCCCCCTTATGTCATCATCGATGTTAATTAATGACACCTGGTTCATCAGAAGTGTGACCATAAAAGAGCCACAAATGACGCTTTATAACAACGCGTATTTTCATCTAAAAAAAAAACTTACTAAACGAGACAGAATGGCACGCTAAGTGCTGACACCTAGTGGCTCAGATGAAGCATTATGCAAAATTCTGTAAACAATTGTATTATAAAAAAGTTTTGCAAAAACGCCGTCAGACATGACAAAAAGCCATGACAAAGCGGTAAAAAGCATTACACTTCATGTTGGCGATAATTATTGTAATCTTTATAATTTTTATGTATGCTACATCATTGTTTTATTTTTAATCATTTCAATAAGCAAAATATTTGTTAAAGTAAAAGCATGCATAGCCTAATGGTTGTACGGTTTTCACAGGAAGTTACAAAACTTTACCTTTTTGAAGTTACAAAAATCTGAATTTGTCTTTCCTGCTGTTAGTGGGTTGAAGATTTGAGAGGACCAATGGCATACGCCACCCTCAACAGGACCAATGACTCATCAGTATACAATGAAATACAGGTTACTCTTTAACTATTCATTTACAGCTTTCTTTATTAGCACAGGCTGCAGCATTGTATTAGATGTATTACAAAAGTCTTCAATTTGTATTTAGTTATTTGGTATTTAGTGACTTCATTGCTTTATATGCAATAGACATTGTAAATTTTCTGGAAAAATTTAATCTAGATTATATTTATTTGAGGAAATTTATATCACACATTTTAATCTCCTTTTAAATCAAATGGTTAGCGGTTCGCTGAGATGAGAAACATTTCTTAGAATAGAGGAGCTTCGTAAGCATTATTAATTAGATCAGCAAGTTTTCAAATGCAAGGCTGTAGCTTTGAAGCATGTGCCAGATGGAGAAAAGGTTGTTCTAAATTTCACAGAAATTGTGCTATCAGCTGTATGTTTTAAAGTTTAAGACAACTCCAAAATGATCAATTCAGCCACAGAAAAAAATAATAGACCATTCTCTCATTTTTCTGATTTTAAAATTTACTATTTTTTACTATGTGTTTAGGTCAAATTATCATTTTTTCACATTTTTTTCTGTGATTAATCACACATAACATTTTTTAAAATATACTTTTACATTCTAATAATTTCACATTTAACCTCCAAATTAATGTAGAAACAACAGATTTCTTTAACAGCATCATTTTTATAAATGAAAGCCAATATTCTGATATTAGTACTGCAACTGATGTCTCTATTAAATAGATTTTTTTACTTTAATTATAGCCATTTAACAGTATAATTGAGAGCTATCATATCTAACAGGTAGGAACAGTACAGAAATGTAATGTTCTCAAACACTACAGTCTTTAATGCTAAATTCTAAATTAAGAAGAATTCTCATCAAAGCTACAAAACACATTGAATTCCTCTTTTCTTTTGTTATTTTATTAACATTACTGACAGGAGTCACAGCAGCAGGTTTAAGAACGCGGCCCCTTTAAGAGCCTTTAGCCCGTGACTGTATACACAGACTGGACCGCTTTCGCGTTGTGCCGCGTCCCACAGCTAGAAGCTGTGTCTGAATCTACACTGAATGCATCAAAGCAACTGTTACAAATCAAGTCTGACCGTGGCATTATTCTGAAGAAAAAAATTGCATGCCTTAAAGCGGCAGTCCGTAGGATTGGCCTCTTTGTCGCCATCTCAGTTTGTAATTGCTACTGCAGGTGATGTGCGGCGGTATTTCTTTACGTGAGTTGTGATTCGGCACTGCTCAACTGCGCGGATGAGTCTGATGTTTTGAGTCGTGGCCTGTGACAGTGCAGCAGTGAGAATCTTCACTGTACATCAGTAGCGCATAATAAACACAGATAACATGGCAGATGATATAACACGAAACAAATAAGAACATAAACAGACACAAATAGCGCAAATGGAGGCTGTGGTGAAGTGTTTTGGTATTATTTCGTGTGCTGGGTCATTTTGTTATTTCTCATGGAAACTCCCGTAACGCCAACCGGACAGAAGATCCCCGAACGCGGGTCTCAAATGCTGACAGGCACGGTCATAAATCATTGTACATCATACAACTATATGCAAAGCCTTGCCATCATATCCGGGATATAAGTCCATATATTTGAGTAAAATCACAGGCTTCACTTGTCCGTGCTAATTCGCGCCACATGAAATACAGATGTGGGGAGGTCATTTCTAAATCACACGAGGTCCCCAGATAATACTAATCCCGGGCGAATAATTACAGCTTAAATTACATTTATCATAATGAACATAAAGAGAGAAAGACCAACCGATGAAACTGTACCCGTCTGTATTAACACAAACACAACAAGTGCGCTACAGTCTTTGTGTTATCTATTGAAATATTGAAATGTCTTACCTGTTCAGAAGAAATAAAGCGATGTCTGCATCCGTTTACAATCCTTTCAGATCACGGAGTTCACGCCACCTATGAAATGCCTTGCCAATATTAATTTTCGATCACATTCCCTGTTTCTTTGTAAACCGTCTTCAGTTCGTTCTTCTTGTTTTTCACAAATGATGAATCCCCAGATGTCAACACTGCTTGGCGTTTAAAAGTAAAAGTACTAAACGCCGCCATAAATAATACTAAACGTTGTATGAAATCCTACCCAGCTGTTGTGAGTACACGCTACAAATCGCCTGTCACTCACAGCATCCACGCGCGGGCTAGCAGCCGGATCCTCTTCGTTCTGTGTACGAATGTGACAAAATGACGCACAGACGAAAGACACCATATAAGGATCTCCGGAAAAGTCGACCGGACAGGGCAAATTACAAACCATTATTACAAGCTTTCCGTGATGAAACCAGCAAGGGTAGTGACACAGTTTTAAACACCGTTCTTTCATGTACTTGCTCAATAATTGGTTTTAGCTCATTTTTACTCCAAAAAACTTGCGGACTGCCGCTTTAACGCGTTATTGTGTTAACGTTACAGCCCTGCATGGATTACCTCGATTTTTATCACAGTTTTCATGTGTCTTGTCAGTCTTTCACATTGCTACTGGATGACTTTATCTATAAATGCTGACTTGAAATGAATATTTGGAATGGTCTCTTATTTTTTTCTGCGGCTGTATGTGTAAGCATCTAATATATCTTAAGATCTAAAATGTAGTTGCAGTTTAACATTTTGTAATGTTGTTTTAAGTGTTTGCCGTGGAGTTCATCTTGCACATCCACATTTAAAAAAATATAGCTGATATAAATATGTCCTTATCCTTATCTATGCTGCAGATAACGGCCAACAGAACAGAAGAGGACTATGTAAACAAAAACTAGGTGTAATCAAACATCGAGAGCCTGAAAGCCCATGTGATGAGGAAGGTGTGGGTACCAGTTTTTCCTGTGTCATGTCTCCATCCTTACATTATTATTATTTGAGTTTTGTACATTTAGAATACATAAAATTCATCAGTTGCTGATATGTTATACCAGAAATGTTTTAAGTGTCATTTCCACAACAGAATGTAAGAAATACAGAAACTATTTAAGTTTATGTTTTAGAAAGCTGAAAGTTTTTAGAAAAACATATACTGTATATATTGTGATATATTATATTTAGGAAATTGTTGATGGACATAATAACCCCAAAAGTTTTGTTTTCTGAAAGTCCTATAAAACAACTGTTACAATAAATGTGACTCTCTCGCTCTCTCTCTCTCTCTCTCTCTCTCTCTCTCTCTGCAGCATTTTTTGCATTCCATTAGTCACTGAAAGTAGATTAGAGATGAAAAGTTTTGTGACGAAAATGGAAATCTCACTTCCCTCCCCTTTCTGTTAGATCTGTGTGTTAGAACGAGGAGAAACAGGGGAAACAGGGGAAAGTCTTAATCGGAGAGGTGAATTACACTTGAGTAAGAGGTTGCCGTTGTTCTTCCGTCTGGACAGTGCAATATGGAAAATCCATAATTTCTAATATCTGATTAACACGGCAAACTTTTAACACGAGGCAAAAGAGGATGAAGAAATTCCATAAGGCATTAAGACATTTAAAAAAGGCAGAATTATTATGAGATTGAATACTATTTTCCAAATATTCATCATTTTCAAAGCATGATGTAAAGGTGTACAGTAGTTCCCTGATCTGCAACACTGTTCCCTGACTCATAGGCCAACTTGGTCAAATGAATGTAGTGCTCGACTTGACTTATGAGCGTATAACATATGGAACCGATTAACTAGGTTGTGATGTAAACGCTTCAGAAGAAAAATAGTTTTACAAATATATACACATAAAAAAACTCTATATCTGCTGTTTACACATGAGGAAAATGTGTTTTGAATTTTAAGCATTATTAATGATGCTTCTGACAATAAAGTATACGAAAAAGCATACTATATCTATAATTAAATTATTCAGAAATATACACTAAATATACATTACATATTAGTTTTGGGAGACACAAAAAAGAAACGGTACTTCAAGTGCACATACACCTTTACATTTTAGCTTGTATTCCAAAGCCCAGACTTAAGGGATAAAGGCTACGGAACAATAACAATGTTGTTCACGCTGCAGGGGGAAAAAATGTCACGATGATGTCACAAGCAGCCGGAACATGGTTCAGACTCATTGATGATGGCAGACGCTTGGATCATCTCTGAAAAATGCGTGTGTGAGCAAGTCTATGTCTGTGAGCTCATAATGAGACATGCAGTCATAGAGGAGCGCTACAGTATGACTAAAACGGTCCAGTTTGTGCACGTTGGACATCAGTCAAAATAAACAATATTGGCACCTGGACATTCATCACTTCTGCGATTTCACTTGCCCTGGAAAGTGTGTGGTTTTGCCCAAAACATAACATTGGTGTCAACCACAAAATGGATTAGTGTCAGTAAGACTTTGAGTTATTTAAAACATTGCCTTCTGGTTAGTTTTGGGATTCCCCCTTTTGTACACATCTAAAACTTTTTGAACCGTAATCCTACCCGTTCCTCCTGCCGCAGTGGCTGTCCCGTAGAGAGCCACATCCTGGTCGGAATATGTTTCCATCGCTGAATCTCTAAACGTTTCCTTGTTCAAAAGAATTTAAATCATAGAATTTAAATTCATAAATAAAGTGATTTATAATGATAATATTTGTTACACATTTGTAAATATGTCAACTTAAAACATATCTGCTGAAAAAGGAACTCAAACACAAAACCAGGGTTGGTGAGATTAGTTTCAGATTCTTGTCATCAGGATATTAATAGAGAGGATGTTGGTTTCTGCTTGATCATGCGTTCCTTTCGAGGAATTTGAACACCTCAAAGAATCCACCCACTTGGGGTAAACGTGGCTTATCTTCTTCTCCAAACGCATCCTTATTTGACGCAATGAATTCATGCCAACTGAGCATTAACAGCCGTCACCACCTCCGCTGGGATGAAGGTTGCTGTGTCAAACAATGTGAAGTAGCTTCCAGTGTTTATGAAGTATGGGTTGCCTGGACAAAGCATGTTGTTTTAGAGCTTAATTGTAGCACGCTGGTGCTTTGACCTTGAGGTGCATGCAACAGATTCATATATAAGTGTAACATCCTGTGGTGAGTAATAATTTTTCCAACTTTGTCTGGGAAGGGCACTGAGGTGTGTTCTCCTTTTTACATTAGAGTGGTTTCTCTTATTATACAATAAAAAAAATCAAATACAAGGCCTAAAGGAATTATTCACAAAAATTTCACGTTTGTTATTTCGTCTGTGGAGCAAGATTTGTGACAATCTCTTGCTATAAAACAACAACAGTGATCACAGGCCGTCAACCTCCAGAAAGTTCACACACAACGCGTCTTCATGTAAATACGCAACGCTCAGAAGTTGATTTAAAGCGTAAAAAACACAGAACGCGAGGGTCTCGAGACGCGCTTTGGCCAACTTGCGACTGTAACGCTTGCCCCGCCTTCGGGGTCTTCTGATTGGTTCACTGCTGTGAAATTAATGAGCTGAGCGTAAAAGTTGAAATACGCCCTTTTCACATGACGTCACGCATCTTCCGTTCTGCCGCGAAGCAGTGTATCGTTACTTCCGCTAACACTCCAAGGTGGCGGTAATGCACCTATAAGCTGGTTTGCCAACCGCCAGTAAAACTCAAGAAGAAGCTACTTCCGCTATAGCGCCTCAGAGTTTACCAAGTCCCTTGCACATCTGCCACAAATACGGCTAGATGATGTACAACATCTTGCAGACAAATTTTTGCTAACGACAAGATCAAAGCTAGAGAAAGGATACAAATTCTTCGTTGAACAGTACCTGTTTGATTATGAAGGTAAGCGTTTTGTTTTCTTTTTGTGTTAGCGAAGGTGCTAGGATAAGTACTAGAATACGTGTTCTGTCAGTTTCTTTTTCACTGTTGTTAAATTCCACGGAAGTTCTTCTTGTTTGTTGCAAGATGTTATGATACACTGCTTTGCAAAAAGGCGGAAGTTAAGTGACGTCATTGTGAAAAGGGCCTATTCGGCGCTCTCGCGCGAGACGCTGCAAAAGACGCACGGTCAAACACGTCCGTAGCGCATTTACATAGAAAAACAATTAAAAAAAAGCAACGCTTCTCAATGGAAATACCCCTAATATTACTGTCAAGCACACTGTAAACCATACACTACCTTTTTTGTCCTCGTTGGAGCTTTTAGCTGTGGTCTCTATGAATCCGGATTATATAGAAATGTGTATTCCACAGAAGAATGTTTCATTTTTTGGACAGATTATTCCATCAATATCACTGTAAAGTACATTCAGTAGACCACTAGATACTCGGGTAGTCTGACCACTTCCTGAAGTGCAGGATATACGCACAACAGTAACAGTCACTTTTCTTATCAACATGAAACTCTTTGCCTCTTTGCACTCATGGGCAAATAGAGAAAAAAGCAAGAATGAGTGGGTGAGGGGATGAATGAAAGAGAAACTTGGGGGGGGGGAGGTTGTATGTATGTGCATTCAGGCATGAAGACAGTTGTCCATGTTGAATGTCTAAGTGGAAATAGTAGTGAGATGTGTCAGAGGAGACCAAACGGACGATGTGTGGGGTAGAACACACAGTTGGGGCATGTGCGTGTGTGTGGCCTTGTTTTATACCTAAACCTGAATACACACCAACACATAGGGCCTCCTGTCACCATAGGGACCAAAATTGAGGTCCCCATGGGCAAAAAAGTTTATAAATCGTAGAACAATATTTTTTTTAATCTAAAAATGCAAAAAGTTTTCTATGATCTTTAGGTTTATGGGTAGATTTAGGGGTAGGGGATTAAATATACAGTTTGTACAGCATAAAAATCTTCACGCCTATGGACTGTCTATGGAGATAATAAACCAGACATGTGTGTGTGTGTGTGTGTGTGTACCTGGCAAACCCTACGGTATGGGGACATCATGGACATAAATGGACATTTTTTGGTCCCCATGAGGAAACAAGCTTATAATCATACAGAAAAACCTTTTGAAAATCTAAAAGAGCAGTAAGTTGTGTGTGATTGTTAGGTTTAGGGGTAGGGAATATGATATACAGTTTGTACAGTAAAAAACCATTGCGTCTATGGAATGACCCAACATGTGTGTGTGTGTGTGTGTTCATGTTTGTATATCCCGGTGGGGACCTAAACCTGAATACACACCAACACATGGGGACTCGTGTCACCGTGGGGACCAAAATTGAGGTCCCCAGGGGCAAAAAAGCTAATAAAGTGTGCAGAACAATATTTTTTACAAATCTAAAAATGCAAAAAGTGTTCTATGATCTTTAGGTTTAGGGATAGGGTTAGGGATAGGGGATAGAATATACAGTTTGTACAGTATAAAAACATTACGCCTATGGACTGTCCCCACGGGGATAGTCAACCAAAGCCGTGTGTGTGTGTGTGTGTGTGTGCGTGCGTGCGTGCGTGCGTGTGTGTGTGTGCGTGCGTGCGTGCGTGTGTGTGTGAGTGTGTGACTGAGTTCTGTTGTGCACTTAATTCATCTCAGAACCGTTTCATGTCTCATCTCAGTCCATCATCTCTACGACATTCCCCTTTGGCGAGGTGAAATCTGATACAACTGTAATGGCATACTTATATGTAAACTATGACTTTTCTAATCATATAAAAGAGATTAAAAAGATTTGCACACTGATGTCCAATCACTGAGTTGTATAGTCTGTTTTACATTTGAGTTAATGCGCAATTCAGAAGTGTTGAAAAGGATGTCAAAAATCCCAAATTAGGAACACAAGGGTCACGAGCCAAAAAGTTGTTGGCGGAAATAACAGAAAAAAGCGGAGTTCTCCAGAAAAAAAGATACGTTTAGTGTGAGGGGGTGTGTAGATGTGTATTTTTTTCTGAAGTTGACTCTGAATGACTCAGAGTGTGTGTCATATACCCGTATAAAAGAGGCTCGTTTCACTCTAAATGTTAGTAGAGTGATAACACTAGTTTGTACACTGTATTTACAGATTGGGGTTATAGGATTACAATGAAACGTAAGTATTTTTTTTTTGCCTTCATTTCTTTTCACTTAAGCACACAGACGTGATAGTGTAGGCACCCTCCAGTAGGGGGAGTCTTTGCTTTTTAATGAATTTTGAATTTGAAATGTCATGTAGGGATACGAATTAACCATCAACATAATTTACTCTAGTTTATTGATATTGAATTAATTTAAAGTACAATACATACATTTTAATTACTTTATTATTTTATGGGGGGTTGGTATGGGTATGATATTGTTGTTGGTATTGTTTAGTGACCATGTGACAAAACTGATTTAGTTTTTTGTGTTTTGTTGTAACTACATTTTGACCAGTGATTGAAAAATACTAGTCAAAAATAGAATGTTTAATTTTTAAGTGTTATTGATTATTGTGATTTTTCATTATAACTGAAGGCCTGCGATCATTTATTCCTGCATTCTTCAAAATATCGTCTTTTGCGTTCAATAGAACAAAGAAATGTATACAATTTGAAACAGCTCAAATCATGACAGAAATTTCATTTTTTGGGGACGTATCCCTTTAACGTAAAAATTGGGTGATGTGACCCAATTTTGGTTTGGGGCTTTTCAACAGTTGATACTTAAATGATTAACATCAAGGTCAAAGGTCAAGGTTGTTTTCTCCTGATCACATCACCATCGGTGGTTATCGGTGGTTTTAAATGTATATTTTCTCTGAAACAGTCTTTTCTAAAATATGAATCATGCAGTTAAAGTCAGGATTTCTTTGGTGTAATAATTGTTCAAAGCAATCTGTGTTATCGTAAGTGAAAAGATGCTATCAGTGTCATTTTCCACCAGAACTGATGGAAGGATGTTAGTCCGTGAGTCAACAGTCGGCCTCAAAACTAATTGAGTCAATTTGATCTTTCACTTCGCCAGCTTTTGATGGAGACCGTCACCGTGCCATCTAATCCACAAAGTTGGCACGCAATGGTAATCGCTGACCCTGACAATTTCTCCATTTAGAAAAGTTCCAAGCATGTTAATTGCGCAAATAGCCATTAATTTCCTCCAAACGCTTATCACAGGGCTAAATCACTTATCACATATCTGCTAAATGTATTCATTTGAAGAGCTAAAATGGTCAGACGGAGTTTGGCCATGGCTCATTTGAGTTTGCTGTGGCTAAAGACCGGAGTGAACATCAAACAGGCTGGACTAACAGAAAGACTAGTATTACACTTATTTAGTTGCAGGATTCATTAGAAATTCTTATTCTTACGATCCTACAGTAAGGAATGCATTCAAGTTCAGTTTCCAGATGACCTCTGAGCATTCCTGGACTTTTTCAATTGTGTATTTTGCAATAGGTGTAGTGTTACCCGTTTGGTGAGATATCATGACCTCAACTTAACTCCTCGTGTTGCATCTGCCTGTACATTTTGGCATCCGGAAATATGCTGACTCACATCCTTTCATCCGAATGCTGTAGCATCTCTTAATTTTGCTTTTTAAAGTGACATCTTTTTAGCATTACACACCCCGGTGTCAGTTACACATGTTCTACATGCCTTGGAAATTCTTGTGGGATACTCAAAATGTTGTCCTATCCGGCGTGACCAATATACTCTGTGCAAATTGATTTAGATATATGTCTTTTATTAAGCAGAGCAACTGCTGAGAACACAAACCATGGCACCTGTAGTTGTGAATCAGACTAGATGAATGTCATCAGTTCGACTGACATATGAGAGTCATCTTTCTTTCTTTTTTGCTGACAGTGTTTCCCGACATCACCCTTCCCCTGATCTTCTTCATGTCTTTGGTTGAGCTCTTTGGCTTCACTACGGCCCGTCCCACTTCGACCGCACAAGGAAGAGAAGGTCTGAAAAAACTGCAGCATGATATGCGCCAGCTGTCGAAATTGTTAACTCATGGAGTCGTAAGTTCGGATTCATTTTGCTTTTTAAATAAATAGTTCAAACTCATTTTTACACGTTTATTTAGTGTACAATTTGAGATCACATTAAAACTCATTTTTATTTTTAGTTTGGGAGTGGCTGTCCCATGCAAGATCAATGCAAGGTCTTTCAACATGTTTGTTTAATATTGGAATTGACTTTTTTTCAGGATGTGTCAGAGATGATGCAAGACTTTGAACGTGACCTCACCTCACTGCCCACGCTGAGCTACAGCGCAAAAGACCTGAAATCACTCGAGGTAGCACATCAGCATCTGTTTCTTACCTTGTTCAATAACTCTCATTTCACTTTAGTAATAACAACCCAATTAGACCATAAGAGACTATCTGACTGAAACAAAAAACAGCACAATGTAAAATGAAAAATGGATGTCTTTGTCCCACAGGTGAGCAGCACTTTATCCGAGCTGTACTCTGGTCTTAAATCCTTTCTGTTTCATCTCGACTGGCTGCAACATAAACAGGAACAATTAGAGACTGAGTTTTCTAAGACGAAAAAGATTGCTCATCATATGAAGAGCATCAGCCTCAAGGTGCTCAGAGAGGTAAGAGCTATAGAGCTTAGTTCTCTTCTATTTTCTCACCTAGAAGAGAACTAAAATATTTTGACTGCAAGGTGATCGTAAGAATGACTATTACGGATTACAATAAAATAGATAAAGTATAGTAAAAAGAAAAGCGTTGGTTAAACAAATCTTCGAAACTTCTTGTTACAGATTGGAACCGCACCTTCTGAGCCTATCTACCCTACCCTGCCTCCTCTCAATTCATACTGGAATATGTACCAGGCCACTATGGAAATCTATAAGAAACTTTATTTATTTTGTGACTGGTACTCTAGAGCTCTCGGAGTTCTGAAGCATAGACGATAATGGCTCCTTTCACATCACTGGTAGCCGTCCTCTCATCCCCATGGTGTCAGTAAAGGAAAGATGCAGTAAACAGGCACAGTGGCCTTAAAGTTCCCAGGCGTGGAATCTGTGTGCTCTGAACCATTCCATTTCAATTTTTCCTAGACGCTCATCTCCTCATAACTGCTCTCTTTCTTATTTCATTTGTAAGTTATGTATTTAATATTTAAGGTTATTTATTGAAGTTTTTTGTTTACATTATGTTTTTGTGTATAAAGCGGATGAGCATTGGGTTGTTAGTAAAATCAACTGCAGGCAGTTGTTACGAATGGCCACTAGATGTCGATAAAAACCCGTAATTGCGGTACGACGACGAAGAAGGCCTATGTTTGCAGTAATTTATTTCCATTTAATCCCACAAAGTGACTAAATAATAAAACTGGGCATGTTTTTAACTTTGTTCAGACGACATTGAAAATACATTTTGACCAAAATTCCTCATGACAAAAAACTGAGAGAACTTACATACATACACCAGGGGCCTGATGTATAAAACATTGCATAAATGTCATACATTAAGTGTACGTACGCACGGTCAACAGTGGGCGTGCATACATTTGGGTTTATTTTCTAAAAATCCCTATTTGTGCATGGAAAATTGTGTAGGCCTTTGCACATTTTAATGCACATTTGGTGCGCACACAATGTTTATACATCAGGTCCTGGGCCTGTGATGTAAGATGCTGAAGAAATGAAGTGGTGTTAATATCAGATAATCATTTGGAAAAATCATCCATTTGTAAGGAAACTATGTCAACCAAACTCAAATGCACCATGATTTGCCTACGCAAGTCCAATGACAAGCATTTGATTATGTACTTGAGTCCCAGACAGTGTTATTCGTTTGTTTTCCAACATTTTTGTACATGAAATATTTATTTTTGTATTTATTATTTGACTATTTAATTGTTTTGTCATATTGTTCTTTTAAATACATTTTTATATTAAACTCAAAGCCAGGGCCTATTTCTTATATTCTCAAGCCTATTTTTGCATTTATCTGACACATTCAAGGTGTATACATTGTATTTATTTATTTTTGATAAAATAGAGCCCTTTGTGTTGAGCCACAGAAACACAAACTATTTAATAAGAAAAAATGACGAATCAACCAACAACATACTACACTATTTCTAATGTTCTGTGATCAATTTGCATTTCCGTACGTTCCTGAAATAATCTTTAACCTCATAGATTTGTAATTCTTGCTATTCCAAATTTAACCGCCCCCATCTGGCTGAACATCTTCATGGCTGATTGAGCTCAAGTACATCCAGAGGGTTATAAATTACAGGAGATAGTCAACCGTGAATATCAAAATCTTCAGCACGTCGACTAATGCCAAAGGCTGCAGAATGAGGGAACGGGATATCCTATAGATTATGTCTCTTGACTCTATGTGTGTTTAAAAACGCTTGAAAGCCAGGGTAGACGTAGCTGGACATGACTTGGCAGTGTTGAGCAGAGGCAGAGATTTGCGATATAAGCTTTTCGTAAAGTCACCCCACAGCTGTTGAATCTGTCATGTTCACTGAGAGAGAGGTTGAAAACGTAATCGTTCATTACATATGTCAAAGCCCTGGTACACAAGCACAGTATAAAACAGAGCAGAGGGACACACCGTAACGACAGGTTGTCACACCTAAATAAGTTCCAGGTCAATTATTACTTACTAAATTTGGAAACAAAAAGCTTAAGGTTCAAAATGTACGAATAGAACTGAACCCCGTAACATCCAAGGAGGGGTAATGAGAGCATAAAGCACAGAGAAGAGAGATGCAGTGGCATCAGGACGTCCACATGTGAATAAACCAACAGAGACGAAGGAAACTGTAAACTTAACCAGCTGAATTATGATTGTTTAACCTGAAGCTTTCAGGGACCAGTGATGAATAGAAATCTGCATCTGTAAATTCCACAACAACGTTCAACGGCAGCAATTATGACAGTAAGTCTTTTTGTTCCTTTCAGGGAAAATTGATATTCCTTAAACCTAAATCTAGGAATCTATTCTTACCTACATGCCAAGGTGTAGCTTATTGAATATATATGTATGTATTTATATGTATACCTTAGCATGCTTAAAAGGTAGCATAATATAAAGTTCCAAAGTTAAAAGTTTGTCTGTGATTGCTCGTATAAGAGACCGGGGCTAGTTGTCACAGTTTTCTACTCCAATAAATATTTTTTCGGGAGACATGTTAAACATTTACACTAGGGTTATTGCCTACATCAAAAAATACATTAAATATACATAGATTTTTGTGACAACATGCCCCAATAGGACACAATGTATTGTCACAATGGAGTCTGCCATTGAACAGTCTAATATATACTTTTCAGTCAATTTCCAACAGTTCTAACAGACATAAGAAACACAACACAGTTTTAAATAAATAGTACCATTATTATAAAACCTACAACATAACTTGCACTGACCTGATATTAAGATAAAAAACATCTTGAATCTTGAAAACGTTTTTGTCTTGCCATCATTATGTTGAATGCTAGTTTGGTTTTATATAGCAAATATGTAATGATAGTTAATGATAGAAAACCCACATTTGTCTATTTAGATTTTAGATTAGTTCCCAATTTTAAACATAGTTACTGCGACACAGCCCTTGTGACAACTTCCCCATCTAACAACATACCTGAGAGGCTTTTATAACGTGTTACACAATTCAACAATGTACAACATTTGTATCTAATACTGAAGCGCCGCTGGTGCATCTTTCCGTGGGTCATCTGTTGCCCACAACTGATGCCCAACAGGTGCACCTTATCCCTCTTATGCAACACCAACCCTCTATCATCATACCGAACTAAAACTTTCTGCGTTTGGGACACAGCCATGCATTTATAAACTACCAGAAAGTCAAACATGCCAGAACATTCACTACGTGTCTTTTATGCAAATTGTGCCTGACCATCACATCTACTACCAGTTCCCAATACTTGGTCTATTAATGAACAGAACACATAATCCCGTGAGGCTTAGATGAGGCAGGCCATGTCCATTTCTGGTGTTCTGCTCCACAGCTGTCCAATGCGACGACGGACCGGTCGATTCTTAGAAGCTTTGACAGAAATCTCTCTTTCACAGTGGCGTCCTTATAATAGTCTGCATTGACAGCTCTAGCGATATATCAGTACTCCACCAGATCCACTGACATACGTATTTGCTTTCCACAAGGGATTTTATTATATTTGCTCCTTATGTTGACTGCCAGGGAAACCAGGGAACCAAAGAAATGTATATGGGGGCCATCCCATATTCTAAATCAGCTGGACTCATATGCTGAACCTGCTAAAATATGTTTTATGAAAGTGTGATGCAGCATCAATAAGGTCCTACCTCATTATTTTACGTAGGAAAACCAACTGAAGCCACAAAAATAAATAAATAAATCACAGAATTGAAACTGAATAACTGTGTGACAAGAGTCATGCAAATTCTTTCTCGGATTACATTAGGTGTTAATGTTTTGCACATCCTCTTGTAACCTTGATCATGGATCCCGGTTTTGTGTGCAGACAGCCACAAGACTCTTGGATGAGTTGTGTCACCTTACGGCTCAGTCACTGGCTTCGCTGGAGCCCTCAGATCACTTCCAAGTTATCAAAATTCTTGGAGAGGGCTCGTATGGCAAGGTCAAGTTAGCTGTGCACAAGAAAAGGGGTAAGTGATTAAATTAGCTTTTTCCGTACATTAACTCCATTTTGTGTAATATTTATTTCATATAATATTTCATTCTCCAATTTGGAACGTTCTCCAGGAACACCAATGGCTCTTAAATTCTTTCTGCGAGACTCCACATGTCTCCTGTCATTTCTACGAGAATATAATCTGTCTTTGGCATTCTGCACCCACCCATCTCTAACTTCAGCCCTCGGTATCGCGTTCTCCACTCCAACCCACTACGTGTTCGCACAGCAACCTTGCATCTATGGCGACCTCTATGATGTCATCGTTCCTGAGGTTGGTCAAATAACTGTTTAGCACGTTGTGCCTAATCGTTGGCATATTTGGAGCGAGGTTGACCAACCACAAAAGCTACTTTTTAGAATTGTCCTGATACTGTTTAGATCAATTAAATTAATAATGAATTAACAAAACATTTAACCAATTCACAACCCTTCTGTCTATTACCACATGACTAACATTGAACTTGAGATAGTTACCCAAAAATGAAAATTCTGTCATGTCATTTTAAACCTGCACGACTTTCTTCTGCAGAACACAAAATATGTTTTGAAGAAAATTGCTCACCAAACAACACTAGCTCCCATTGACTTCCACTGTATGGACACAAACTACTGAGACATTTCTCAAAAAAAACTTTTTTCGTGTGTTTCAAAGATGAAAGAGTCAGGTTTAAATGACATGAGGGTGAATAACCCATGACAGAATTCCCATCCCTTAATCCTTTACAGTATGATTGGTGCATCCAATGAGTAATACCTCGATCTACCTGAATGCAGGTCGGTATAAAGGAGAACCGTGTTCAAGGAGTAGCTTCACAGATCAGTGGTGCTCTCTCTCACCTCCACTCGCTCGGCTTTGTCCATCGTGATGTCAAACCCGAGAACATCTTCTTGTGTGACCGTGACTGTCGCTGGGTCAAGCTTGGTGATTTTGGCATGGTGAAGGCTGCGGGCACCAGGGTACCGTGCGTGTGGTACAGCTCTCCATACTGCACACCAGAGGCTGAAATAGCAAGAGTGAGGGAGGAGATCAAGGGAGGAGAAGTGGACAACAATGGGAACAAGGGGTGCACTGAAAACACCCAAAGGATTTTGGTATCTGTAGATGCCAGTACAGACAGCTGGGCGTTGGGTATTTTGATCTATGCCATGCTGATGGGGAGCTCACCATGGGCAGAGACTGTTTCAGACAATAGTGCATTTAGCAGTTATTTACAGTGGAGTAAGTCGGGCACTTCGGAATTGGAAAAGAGTGGGTCACAACGGTTGCCATCGCAGTTCATGGCGTTCACTCCTCTCGCAGCCAGTTTTTTCAGGTCCCTGCTTCACCCGCAACCCGGGTGTCGAGGAAGACCTGAGGAAATAGGAGCGTTCCTTGGAGGAGCTTGGCTTGTGGACAATGATGTCAGTGGGTGATCAAAAGAATGTCTGAGATTACATTTTTGTATAATCATCTGGTTTTCACTCTAGGGTGTAAAGAATGGACAGTTTTGGTCTGAGAAAACTGTTTTAATGGCAACCCTGATATTGTTATTCTATATAGGCCTTATTTGTTTCTGCCTAGCTAGTATTTTCCCTAACAGATTACTGTAGCTCTCAGCTACTACATTTTATTAACACAGAATTTGATACAAACAAAATAAAAGAGACAAAACATATACACAACAGCAGCATTGCTGCTCTTCAAAATAATGCACATCCTGCGAAGATCAGTAGCAGACAGAGTTTAAATCCATATTACTGCCCAATTCCAGACCAACTGGATGTACAGTACAGCTAGAACTGAGATGGGGTGAGAGCTCTTTTGGAGAAACCAGTCACAGTCGCTTTGAGGCACAACCGTTTATTCACAACCATCTTGTGCAGCTGTTTTCTATTTTCATTGAAGTTAATTGTTTTCTTACTTAAATGGTTAACAGCTTAACTGAAATACCTGAAATTGTGGTAATCACGTATGGTATCGTAAGTTTCACTTCTTTAGCTGAAATCACACTTTTTTTATAGTTTACGCACAAGCACGTTCCAGAGTACTTCCACCTCCACTTCCTTAAAGAATTTAAAGGAGTAGATCACCTTCAAAATGAAAACTATGTCATCATTTACATGCCCTCTTGTCATTTCAAACCTGCATGACTTTCTTTCTTCTGCAGAACACAAAATAAGATCTTTTTAAAATTGTTGGTGACAGAACAGCACAGCCCCCCATTTACGTCTATTGCAACCAATGCAAGTGAACGAGGGGCTGTTTATGACATTCTTCAAAATATCTTCTTTTGTGTTCTGCGGAAAAAAGAAAGTCATAGAGGTTTGAAATGACAAAAGGGTGAATAAATGATGACATAATTTTCATTTTGAAGGTGAACTACTCCTTTAAATAAACTGCATATACTTTACTTTTTTTCAAAAAAGATTTGGTTCTGTATGTTGTATTTTTTCTTAGTTCAATAAAGTTTCTTTTGAAATACAAACATCACATTTCAAGTATCATTTAAGTTGTTTTAATGTTGTCAGTTTTAACGGTTAATTTTCTTTAAAAACTTCAACGATTTCTGCTCATCAAACGTTATCTTTACGGAAAACACAATGCATGTGACTATAGACAAAGTGAATTCTGTGCTGTGAGAGCAAGTAAGGACATCTCTCAGATTTCACCAGAAGACATGCAGACACATTTAAACAGTCAGACACGGTGCGTCCCAGATCTCAAAATAAACCCCACACCATTAATAAAACACTTTCAGCCATCATCACCTCTGTCAGACGTGCACACGTGTGTATTCACAAACACACACGCGCACACACACACACACACACACACACACACACACCAAGACCATTTGACCTGAAATTGTCCCAACCTTCAGCACTCTAACATGCAGCAATTCGTGAAACAGAACACACAGCGTGTGCTATTACATGTAACAGATCGGCATGTGGCTCCTTCAACTGATATGTGAAAACATAACATTGTAAATCATCAAGTTAATATGACAACACATGCTGAACAGTGAGAAAATGAGAAAGTATACATTCCAATAAATGTTGCAGTAAGAAATAATGGCAACACTTCAAAATAAGGTTGTATGAGTGAATAATTGTATGGCCACTAACTGACAAGGATTAATAAATGCTAAAAATGTATTGTTAGTTAATGCATTTACTAATGTTAACAAATTGCAGTGTTCCAGAAATCATATTAAAACCTATTTAAAACATTACACAGTCCATAAATAAAACACAAATATATAAAACATATACAAAGCAATAATGTTACAGTTTTAAGAATTTGCATCAGAAACGGAATGCTCACAATCTACTGCTTTCAATCGCAGGTTATTTAAGCACCTTGTTAAGAGATCAACAGCTGAGCTCAGTTATTCGTATGAAGACGAGCCAAGATCATTTACCAGCTCTGCATTCCAGCTGCCTGTATATGACCTTTAATCTGACATTCTATAATAAAACGTGTTTATGTATTACGTTCGGTATATGCCAGCATAAAGGTGTGCTGTCATCCTGAATATATTAATGAATGTGCTAATGTATACTGACGCTTGTGAGACAGGAATTGATCTGTAGCTTGAAACGTGCAGAATGACATGCCAGGCTCACGCTACAAATATTTTGCTTCATTACCAGTTTGGACTGTGAAACCTTAAATGCACTGGAGGCCAGCCGTTCTCAGTTGCGCGGCCCTGGGGACCCAAAGCACATGACATTTTGGATGTCTCTCTTAAGCCACATCTACACTGCAAAAGTGGGTTGCAACTGCATTAAGATTGATGATTCAGTTTATTGGCACATCGTCAGAAAGCTCTCAAAACAAGACAAAATGTGCAGTATTTTTTTTCATGGGGACGTTTATCGTCCTTCTCCTGTTCATTACTGTGCAGTGCTGTATAAATAGGTGACCTGACTTCTTAACGTAAACAAACTTTAATCAACAAGTGAACAGCTGCCCTCAAAACAAGCATCCTATTTATTACCCAAGAACATGTCATTGCGTCATGTCAAAAACACATCCTAATTCAGTGTCCTAACCAGACGCAAGCATCACAAGCGGGCGATGGGACATTTTGTCAAGTTCCTGGGTTCAATTTCTGTGGCCTCACGCTGAGAAGTGTCCTCATTAAGAAATAGCAGGGAAGTACTATGTTTAGCAGGTGCTATCAAGATAAGACTTGATCAGAAGACATACTATATCATAGTGTGAAAAACCAAAATGTTAAGACATTCGCAGACGATCTTGCACTTCTCCATGCAATCATCACACAAAGCTATCGTATGACAGAGGCGGGTCCAATATGATGAGATCAGACATAAGGATGTATTACTGACACCTTTTTAACATTTAACAAGAGCACTCTTACACAAGCTCCAGAAGTGCCTTTGGCTTATCCAGTGTGAAAATACCAGTCACATAGACTAGCAGTTAAGAAGGCGCTCACATTCCACGTTCAACAAATGGCAAAAATATTACTAGAGGAAAATTGTAAGAATATGCTTTCCATTCAAATCCAGACATAATCATCATGATTTGGGGATTTCATAATCTGGATTTTCAAAATATGTATTTATTAAAGGGGTCAAATGACGCGGCTAAAATGAATATTCTCGTTTGTTTTAGATGTAATGCAATGTGTATACACGATTTAAGGTTCAAAAACGCTGTATTTTCCACATACCTTGCATGTTTGTATCTCCTCTTTGCCCCGCCTCTCTGAAACGCGCAGATGTTTTACAAAGCTCATCGCTGAAAAGCGAGGTGTGCTATGATTGGCCAGTTAACCAGTGCGTAGTGATTGGTCGAATACTGCAATCGTGTGACGGAAATGTAACGCCTCTTACCATATTTGGGACATCAGGCTCCAAAGCAATTGTGCTGACAGGTACGCCCACCTTAACTGCGTATACATTTGGGCGGTCTTGAGGCGTTTCAGGCAGGTCTGGGTTTCGCTTTTAGATAGAATGCATCTTTTGTTCCGACACTTACATTTTTGCAATTTTACGTGTCTAATACATGCACGGGCAATTTATAACACACCAAAGACACAGAAAAACACGTATTCGCGCCATATGACCCATTTAAATGTAGTGAAGTGAAAATGATTTTATGCTTTAAAAAAAATCGATGTACATGAGTAAAAATACTTCTGTCCATCTCTGTGTAAAAGTACACTATAGGTTAGGACAACACAATCTCTTGATACCAATACCAATTAGCTGCAGGTCTCCTTTTTACCGGATTTATAATCACTTTATAATTTCATTTTAGATTCAATAGTGCATATGCGACTCAAAAACAACCAAAATTCAAATAAGCAAGCTATCACAACCAGAAACTATAATAGACATGTACCAGGTAATGAATTACATGTATAAAGGCAGGTGTGGATGCCGAAGAAACTAGAGTAACAGAGACCTCTTCTGACCAGACTGAGAAATACAGGGGTATAAAGTTCTCAGGCTAACAGAACAGGAAAGTTGTTTTAGAGAGACTTAAATAATGCAAACTCATCACACTGCATCAATCTGAAAATGGTTACTGGTTATTGCCTTGCTTACTTTGTTACCACACTACAGTATACATTATTGTATTTGATCACTTCAAAAAGTTTTGTAGAAACGTGTAATTATTTTGGAATATTTTATTTGCGTTTAACACATAAATGACTACAGTATATTAGTCAATTAAATGACAGCATGGATATGTAATGAATATTTGGACATAGTCCCGGTATTTGAGGGATATTATTCCACTAAACTGTGGTCTTTTTATCTATACTTTGATATTACTTAATTTAAACTGTACAGATCTTATATATTCTTATGCTATGCAACATGTCAAGCTGTTCACTGTACATTTTCAATCCATATCTGCCTTCTTTTTTTAAACACCCAGGCACACACACATATTCACTCCTCCAAAGACAAACACATGTTATGACAACAAAGTGAACACATCCAACACTGAGGACAACTAGATACTGAATCAGTAATCAAAAACAACAAAACATTATGGTAATGTTTCACATATATAACTTCAATGGGATGTCCCTCTCTCCTTTACAATCGTTTTCATGATTTCTTTTGGTTGATTTGTTCCATAATACCAACAGCCTATTTATCTCAGCTGTGCTGTGCTGTGCTGTGTTGTGCTTTGCGTAGCAGATGACAAAACTGAAAGCTTTACATAGAACTTGTCTCAAATTTTCTTCAGTTTCTTAAAATTGCAGTGGTTCTGATGAAGGAATACGAACAATAATGGAATAAGGAGCAATGAAGCTGTCTCAGAACTGGACCCAGTTCCCAGACGAAGGTTCCTGGCATGCTGCTGAAGGAGGAACAGTGCTGTAGAGCGAGAGAGAGAGAAATAAAAGCAAGAAAGAAAGAAGCAAGAAAGAAGAATCGTACTATATGACTTGACTGTTTCGAATGAATTATTAAACATTTTTAGGGGCGATCTCACAATATTAGTAAGTTATAATGCAACCTTCCAGAGCTTGAGAAGTCACCCCACAGGTCAGAGCTGGGGTTCGACTGAACCACTGTATTGGAATTACTGCTGTCCAGTTCTAATAAACATCCTAAGAGCAGGACAAGAAGATAAAATCAAAAAATAGACCAAAACATTAAGGTAATATTTTAGTTACATTTCTAAAAATCATGAAAAAGTGCATTTAACAAATGGTTTTACATTATCCCAGCAATATTTGATATTACTACTCCTCTGCTTTAAAAATACATGTGCTATGTATGTTCATAAATGATTTAATATGCAAGCACTATATAATGATTTACCTGTCTCTGCTCCTCCTGTGGGCTCTTCTGTGTTGTGATTGGCGGAAGGGGGAGGGGCTATCTTTCCTCCTGGAGGAGGAGGGAGAAGCCCCAAGACCCCTGAGCTCTGAGGGCGGGGCTTGTCCCTCTTTTTACCTTGCTAACAGAACAATTCACTCATTTCTATTGGGTTCCATTTATTATCCATAACAAACTGCAGGAAACATTGTTTTACCCCGATATTCAGTGTGATGGTCTGTCCCTCCTTGAAGCCCAGGTCCAGTTTGGGTCCAGTATCTACCGCCTGAGAACTTTTGCTCATTTCTTCCTCCTGTTTCACCCACCTTCCAGAAAGAATGAAAAAGAATGAAGAGTTGAATATGAAGATTCAAAAGTCTAAATAACCGTGTATGCTGGAAAAAAGCATCCAACACATGCAAACAATAAATAATGCACTTCCAAGAAGACTCACTTGAAATGGTCCTGCAAAGCGACATTGAAGTCAAAGGCATCCCCTCTGTCTCCAAATCCAACTCCAATGAATGCACTTCGACCTAAAACAAAGCAGTGTGAATAATGCGGTCAATATCTCACTGCATGTGAAGAACCTGTTTGCATGAGTTTTTTCTTATAAACAAGTACATATGATCAGCTTTAAGATGCTACACTTACCATTGTCATCCTGTATTCGGAGAACGAAATACCGGCTGGAGTCGCCGACTGTCTCCACAGTGATTCCAGGGAATTCCTGAACTGGTGCTTGAGCAAACAGCTCACCTAAGAAGGAAAAAATACACAACGTTTTATCACTTACTTTCTAAAGTTTTCTTGTATGGGACATATAGGTTCTGGTGAGCTAACAATTTGATAGAATAACAATATCAGTCTTCTTTAACATTTGTACACAATTATATGTCCAAGAATCATAAAATCATTTTTTTTTTGTTTTCATATGATAACCTGAGACTTTGTCCTCCAGTTTGATATAAGCCACTTTCCCTTTTGCTGTAATCCGCATGCGGCCCGTCCAGTCTGGAGTATCCAGCTTCCAGTCAGCCGCCCTGAAAGTACAAAAACAGCAATGTTAAACACTTTCAAGACCTTTAATTTATGCACATTAGAACATGAGGATCTGAACAACAATATGAATATGAATATTGTTACAATAAATGGAAAGGTTTTTGGTTCATTTCAATGTATTTGCTCATGGTATTCTTGAGTGGAAGATTTTGAGATCCAAGCTTGCAGAAGTTTTCTTATCTATTTTCAGTCTTATGTTATATTATGAAGTAGGAGTATTATTGCAGTTTTCATAATTATAGCATCATTCCCTCCAGCTTCAGGAGGTATACAGCTGGGATGTTAGAGATGCAAGTCACTGAGGTACTAAGAGCTTTGAATTCTTAGAATTCTAACGGTTTCCATTACAAATACCGTTTTGAACCATCAACATTCATCATTACAATTATTACAGAATTCTTTATTGTAGTGTGTATGGAGGATTTAATTGTGTTCCCATACATCAGATAACATCCCTCAAAAAGAACCCAACAGGGACAAAAGACCATCATAGTTCCCATGAAAACCAATACAATTCCCATCGTAAGCAATAAACAAATTAGAATTGATGTTATTTTATTACTGTTCTTTTTTGTCAAGGATCTCTTTGCAGCATAATAATAAAACCGTTAGGAAATGATCGCTCTAACGTTATTTCAATACCATAATATACATGTAAACAAGGACTATCTGAGATTATATTATCAGTTGTCAAAACTAATTCATATGTATTTATTAACATCAAGTCGTGAGCTAGCAGTTAAACAGGCCAAGCGTCTGACATTTTTCTCTGATATCAGCATTTTGATGAACCAGTACACTGCATTGCAATCCTCGAAATAGTTCTACGCGACAACAGACATCATTTATGAACAATTCTCGACAGTATCGTCTTGTCTGTAACGGTATGGCATTTATACAGACAAGAAATAAATGTCAGAATATTTAAACATCGTTTATACAGCACAGACACCTGCCATGGCCTCGGGCCCGCGCATCCTTTAATTCACCTGTATCCGCGATTCGACGCCCTCGGCGGGATGCGATAAACGTTGACATCTGGTTTTACGCACAAAATCGACTCGTATTCCCCCTCGGACGCCATCTTGAACCAATTTCAGTCGATGTGAGTAATATTTCTGTCTTCATTCAATTTGTTATTGCGGTCCAGCCGCTTCTACGGGCACCGGAGTGTCAGTAGCCTAACGTCACTGACGCATCAGGCACGAGCTTGGAATCACGCGTCACGCATTATCAGATCTGTGGTAGGATGGATCGACTCACGATCATGGAAATCACGCCCAGGAAAGCTGTACCATGGTGTTGGGATTAGCGGATATGTCATCGTTAGTTATAGACAGCTATAAAAATACGTTTAATTTCATATGGGAGCTTGTTTCATTTCGATTGAATGTCGAAAAGCATTCAAGAGAAACCAGTGGAGATAATTGTATTTATTTTTGTGGTTTTCAACGTGAACGCGTAGAAACGCCCACAAATTAATACTTATTCATCAGCGTGCAATTCTATTCGACAAATGACTATCGACCACTCCCGCCTCATTAATATTCAACAGGGAGGCTTGCACCGATTTACCCTGCGTTCCGTTCCGAAGTGATCATCCCTATGCCCTACTCCCTTCGAAGAGTAAAGCTCTTGATGTGTAAACTCTAGAGGGAAAAACGCAGTTGTACCTCTTAATATGTCCGTTTAAAATTTACTTGGCAAAAGGAGCAATAAAAACAACGTCATTTGCTCTTTATTTGGAGTGACGTTTTGTATGGTGTCCCCTTCCCGAAGGGCCCTTCTGAGGGCAATATATCCCGTTTGAACAATACCATTTGTTTTTTGACAGGTGGCCGTAAACGGAAGCGGAAATTTCCGCTTGTCTCTGGAAAAGCGTCTCATCTCTCCTCCCGTCCATCCTCCCTAAAGGTCGGTATATTAAATATATATTTCTCCTATATTTACTAATGATAAATCCTATCGTCGAGCGGACACGAGACGTTGAGCTAGTGCGCATAATCCATACGGTTCATTATTGTCTTGTTTTTAAGGCGATGCCTCCCTATTCAGCAAACCTATATCAGCTGCTGCAGGTGTCAGATTGCAGTCAGGGCACGATCGGACATCACTGGTGCATCAGTTTCGCGGTTGTCAGAAAAATTATAGTCTATGACAGCGTATTTGTTCGTTTAAAATATTTTATTGATTGCCATTAGATGCTGATGCTTTCATTACCTGAGAGATATTTGCTATCTACAGAATTGTAATGGTGTGTGTCCGTCTGTGGAACAAATTCAAATGTATTGCCATCAGCCATCAAACATATGCACACTGCAAATATGCATAGGTGTACTGTTGAAAACAGCGTAATAGTTAGAATCATGCTGCTTTGTTTTTACTCTAAATACAAATACTGTTGTGTCCAATACCATTTATATGCCATCACTTTGGAAATAAAGCCTGTATTAAAACAGATCTCTAATTGTCACAGGGTTTGCCTTCATAATTCTGGTGTATAGGCCTTAGGTCACCATTGAGAGCACATGGACTGAAGTGCCTATGCGTGACTGCGAAATCCTGTCAACAGCCATTCTTATACCCTTTATTTAGCAGGTAAGCTGGTGTACAGTGTAATATAATGTGTGGCTAGGTGGTTACAGTCACAAAACAACCAAAAACTGTGTTTACAAGACACTAGAGAGCTCTGTTATAACCACGCTTTTGAAGATATTATCTGATTTTGCGTAGCTTTGTGTGTGACCTGTACATCACCGGTCCTGTATTTTATGCACGAGCTGTTCAAAAATCAAAACTGACATCTTTTCAAAAAGTTCACAGACAAAAACCGCCATCATGACTCACTCAATGCTGCGACGACAACTGAAGAACCTTGTTCAAAACTTTTCTGAGGCAGAAGTCAAGGTGAGTTTCTATACTTCTCATTCATCCAGAGTTATCTCATCAAAAATGAGGTATCTGGGTTACATTTAACAAGATCATGACATGCTGAGCTGCTCATTTTTTTGGTGAATCTGTTGTTAAGGTTCGAGAAGCGACTTCTAATGACCCCTGGGGCCCTTCTAGCTCCCAGATGGCCGATATCTCGGACCTGACGTACAATGTGGTGGCGTGTAATGAGATTTTGGCAATGCTCTGGAAGCGCCTCAATGATGACAAAAATTGGAGGCATGTGTATAAGGTGAGCGGAAAGGCGAAAATGGGTGGCAGAAAGAAAAACTATTTTTGTTTAATAAAGAGGAGCAGTCTATACACCCTGTTTAGTGGATCAAATCCTCAGGCTGCAGCCTGCTCAGACTGATTGAATATTTATAGCAAGTCATGGTTTTTGTGACCGTTTTCCTCACCCGATCATGTTACCCGGCGATCAGTGGCTGGCTTTTTCTTTTCGTAGGAGCATCTGTGCTGTCGCTGCAGTGTTTGATTATGCGTAGGAAGGATTTTCCGTTCAACTTCAACACCGTGGCACATTTCATTGACTGATATTTACTCATGGCTCAAAGTGTCTTTTGCTTTATTAATGCAGAGCGAAGACAAAGAAAGTATTACACTCCACTGTTTATTTTGTAGTGCATGCATTTCTTTTCTTTTTTTACAATTATTATTTGAACAAATAAACAAACTAACCCATAAACATGATTAATACCTCAACAATTTTCACGTAGTTATCAGTAAAATGTGAAGAAGGTATAAAAGGAAATAGTTGTTCGGCCATTTTTTGTTTATAACTGTATGTAAAAAGTTTTCATTTACGGTACCTTTTTATCCCTTTCTTCTTCTGCAACAGTCTCTAACCCTACTTGAATACATGTTGAAAACCGGCTCAGACCGCGTTCCCCAGCAGAGTTTGGAGAATATCCATATTATTAAAGCTCTGACAGAATATCGCTGTACAGACAAGGATGGAAAGGACCAGGTACAACAAGTTTTCTTCTCGCACGAATGAATGATTTTTTATGCACAGATCTGGTAATGGGTTTGTCCTTTACAGGGGGTAAATGTGAGAGAGAAGGCAAAGATTGTGTTAGTGCTGGTTGAGGATGAAGAAAAGCGGAAGGAGGAGAGAGATTTCGCTTTGAAGACGAAAGACAAGCTGGCAAAAGCTCCCAATGGTAATATTGTTGTGAAGCTATAAACACTTCTGGTAGACCTAAACAAAGTTTTAGGTTTTATTGATGGATTATTGGTGCTAATTTATGATCCCATTTTTGGATTCTATGACTTAAATTGTTTATTTAAAATACCAGCTGAGGTTTCCTCTAATTGATTTAAACTCATTTAATTCGGTTGACCTAAAATTAAACAATTTACTCCCTCTGTTTACTACATTTTCCTTTTTAAACATATTGATGTTTTTATTTTAAAATGTGCATTTGAAATATATATTCTGCAAGTTCTCTAGTTTCCTTATATATTTAGCTATATTTGCTTTTTTAACTTATGTGTTTCAAACAACTTAAAATTAAAAAAATTTATCGGTTTCAATCACAGTATCTTCAGCAACAGGACCAGAAAAAGAGAAATCAGAGATCCCTCCATACACGGGACTTCCCTCTCTGGACAATATCCCCTCAGTAGCTGATCTGACCGCTACTATGGCCAAGAAGAAGGAGGAGCAGAGACGCCTGGAGGCAGAGAGGAAAGAAGCGGAGAGACGGGTGAGAGACACTAGATTTCGTGTGTTGGGTGAGATTTGATGTGATCTGATTTAATACCTAAGTTGACATCTTGTAAATCTGTTGATTCCACCATCAGGCAAAAGAGGGCGACACTGAACCAGATCTTTGGGAACAAGCAGCCACAGCAGCTCCTCAGTCCGGCTCAGATCCCTGGGGAGCTCAATCAGATGCATCAAATGAATCCGCCCCTGCATCCGGTGACCCGTGGGGGGCACCTTCTGATAATGGCAAGGAATCCAGTCCAGCTAGTAGTGATCCTTGGGGTGAATCTTCTGATGTAAAAAACGGGTCTCCACCTGCCTCCAGTGATCCTTGGGGAGGATCAGCCAGTGCTGAGAAAGAATCGTCGCCTGCCTCCAATGATCCATGGGGTGACTCTGCTGGACTTTCAGAAGATAAACCCACTGCTGCGAATGATCCTTGGGGGTCTCCAACCGAAGCGCCAAAAGATTCTGAACGAGCGAAGTCGGATCCCTGGGGGGAACCAGCAGATGTACAGGACTCGGCACATGCAGCATCAGACCCCTGGGCGGCTCCACTCGAAGCACCATCAGCCAGTTCAGATGATCCATTTGGTGATGGTTCGAAAGCAGATAATGACCCTTGGGGCACAGCAGGTAAGGATGAACCGGTCCATAAAAATAATGCCCTTGCAAATGGACACTCTTTCTAAACCTTTTATTTTGTACCTAATTTTTTGCTTTCTCTCAGTATCTTCACCCCCCACTGCTAATGACCCCTGGGGCGCCCCATCAGCTCCAACCGATGCTGTGACAACAAGTGACCCTTTTGGTGATGGAGGCATGTCAGATCCTTGGGGAGCTCCTTCTGAGAACGGTACTAACGGAACCGTTTCTGTTTTCTGCTTGTGTTGTTGTTTTCTCTTTTTTGGTAAATGTGCATCTAGTCTAAACTTTACAATATGCAGCCTGTGGACTGTTTAAAAGCGGTCCAATGCATATTGCATATAAATTATAAAAAAATAATTTATAAAAAGTAAAATAACTGCATGGTTCAACCTGCTGGGAAACAAAGTCATCTTTTCAATTTCTCAGCTTTGTTTGCAATAAATCGTTAACTTATTAACTAGGATATTCAGATAAAAGGTCTTTTTTCACTAAGACTTGTCTTCATTTTTTATATTCAGGTAATGAGACCAAAAAGCCGGCATCCTTCCTCGGTGAAGGTGCTTCGTTGGTGGACTTGGACTCTCTAATGTCAGTCAAGCCCAAACCCAAACAGCCTCCCCTCAACGCCATCTCCACCACTACTCAAAAAGCCCAGGGTAAGGAGGGCTAAGAGAGCGACACATTGACAATAAGACTGAGTGAAAGAGAGAGAGAATTACTGTATAGTATCTGTTTATTTTTGAGTGTTTGTGATCAGTATTTTTCAAGCGTATAGTTCATATAGTCATGTGTAGCATAACCTGTAGGTAGTTGACGTAGATTCCATCTCAACTGGTTTTTATTCTTTTTATCCCCATTTCTATGCTATATACTTCCCTGGTCCCTCCTTCCCCATCATCCCTTTTGGTTTGTATGCTTTAACTTTCATCCTTCCCAGGTATTTTGATGGCCACTTGCATGACCAAGCCTTTGGGCGACAACATGTCCAATGCAAGCAGTTCAGCCACGTGGCCTTCCAACCCCAATCATTTCGGTTTTAACCCCATGACCCCGCATTCCAGTACCCTCCCTCCAGCTCCCCAAAATACAGTCCTAAGGGTACCTGCTCCCCACATTGCATCTTCAACCCAAAGTGCAAGCTTTTCAGCTTTACCAGTGAACAGCATGGGGTTTTCAATGGTTAACACACACGCAGCAACTAGAATGGTACAGCCGAGCACTGCAGATGAGCTCTCACCGATGTCGTTCACGGGAATGCTCTTTCCATGCCCTGGAGTTCCACAGAAACCTCCAGTGGTTTCAGGCACTGGCACTGGACAGGGAAATAACATTTTTTGAGTTCTCCCACTCCCATAATCATTTAGTCACCCCTAACCTTCCCATATGATTCGCCTTCATCGAACCCAATCTACTGTGTGTTTGTATAAGTGTGTGAAAATATTTAAATATCAGTGAGCAATTGTACTATAAGACTTTCCTTTATGGGGAAAAAGCATGCAGTTCCAAATCTTTTCAACCGGATTGACAAGGAGGTTGAAGCTGGTGTTCATCAGTTTTATGGTATTTATCCAGTACATTATGGAATCTTTGAATGCGGCTTATTCGGTTAGTTTGGTTATCGATTAGCTTGCCAGGTTTCGAAAAGTTGGTTATGTTGTTCTGATAAATATTAGAGATGAGTGGAAATTCCCATGTTTATCCTGAAACATAACTGGATATGTGTGCTGTGTTTGAAGAATGAGATCCGGCTGTAGACACTAGTTCATTATGAATCAGCATTGAATATGTTTTTTGATATTTTTATTGCATCACTGTTAAATTTCCCATGTGCAGCATTCTGTAACACACAGGATTATTGATATTGTAACATCAAAATGAGACTTAATTAATTATGATGATGAGGATAGATGTTTCGGGGGTAAGTGGTTTGGTTTTTAATTCAAATGAAATATGAGCATTTGAATTTTGATCAAAAGGAATGTATTCTTTCTGTATAAGATTATTTATTAAGATGATTTATACATTGAGTGCTTTTGCTTCCTGATGGTTGAAAATGTGTTTATTTTTATTAGTGGTTTTATTTATTTATTTATTTGTTCTTATTTATTGGTAAAGAAGGACAACGATGGAACAATCATAATGACGTAAAATTAAAGTTCATGAAGAAAACATGGCCTACTTACATTCTGGAAGACAATATCTGCTGTTCTTCATTAGTAAAGTTTTTTCATATTGGCTGTTGTATTACGAGTTAAGTTACAGGTGCATTTTATTACAAATAAATATATTTATTCTACCAGCTATGGTAAAGCTATGGTGTTACCTGTGAAAGTGCACAATTTAAAATTAAAGTGACAAAACCATGTAAAGTATATCTGGTGTATTTACTTTTTATTTACAGTAAAATAAAGGTTTAGGTATGCTTTCGAATGGCTCTCGCGAAACTTTGACATCATACGCTGATCGGTCTGCGCAGTACAGTCCTCACGGGAGTAAAAAGACTGGATGGCGCAACTTGGTTTGTGATTATATCACACTAATCCACAAACTTTTAATACATAAAATGTTCGATTTTTGTTACAATACTGTAGCAATATAGGTTTGTCGCGATGTAATGTCTTGCCCCATTACTTGCGTTGTAAATCCAGTGCATGTCATGTTTACAAACAGAGACGTAAAAATATTTTCCATACAGTAAGTTAAGTCTCGAATGCTGTTTAGGTTTCTTAACTTGAACCTTCATTTAATTCGTGATTTAGAGTTTTAAGGTAAAAAGTCCCAGTGAAATTAAAAATGACAATTCTTATTTTTTCATGAACTATTGCAGAGTTTATAGTAAATAGCTTTTCAATGTGGGTCATTTTCTTTTCAAAATTCATGGTCCCTCGCAATCTTCAGTTAAAATCTCAAAACGCATTTACGCCCTGAAATGACTCTCAAATTACGTAAACTAGACGGCTTGGCCGGAGCATCCGTTAACTCCTCCCCTTCAACTGTCAGTCTGCTGCTAGTTTCATTTCAAAATCAATGCAACAGCTGTTTTTACAGTTGAATTTGCAGTGAAAAACGCAAGCCACGGTCACTAATTTTCTCCTTTGAATTTCCTTTTCACATGGAAATGTTTCAGAATACGGATGTAAAATTTCTGTGGGGCAGTCGTGGTTAGCCTAATGGTTAGAGAGTCGGACTCGTGACCAGAAGGTTGCCGGTTCGATCCTCAGGCGGGTAACGACTGAGGTGCCCTTGAGCAAGGCACCTTATTTGCTCCCCGGGCGCTGCAGTGATAGCTGCCCACTGCTCCGGGTGTACGTGTGTTCACGACTTGCTGTGCGTGTGTTCACTACTCTCTGGATGGGTTAAATGCAGAGGTCACATTTCAGGTATGGGTCACCATATCTGACCTAATAGGTCACTTCCGGTTCGCAACTTCCGGTTCACGGGTATGGAGGACTAAACCTGCAAAAATTATAAATAAATAAATGTATAAATAAATGTAAAAATAAAAGGAAATGATAAATAAAATAATCTAAAAATAATAAATAAAAATGGATGCAAAAAATTATAAATCAATTTAAAAAATGAAAAAAAAAGTTAAAGCTAAGATCAATAATAGCTAAAACGAATTATTTTGTTTTATCAAACCATTCATTCCTTTATTTATTTTCATATTATTACATTTATTCGTTTATATATTTATTTATTTATACATTTATTTATAATTTTTGCAGGTTTAGTCCTCCATACACTGGGACTTAATGTAGTGAGTCATGGTGTTGCACTACAGTGTTTTTACCACTAGGGGCATCGGGACATTAATAGACCTGCTAGTTAACATTTCGTGGGGTGTCCTGGATGTCCAGGGTCTCAACTTCACGGTAGAATATTCATACTGTATATACATACAGAATAAAGCTCCTAATGCACTGAAAAGAAAATAAACAGTTTCCGTTTCTGGTGGTGGTTTTGGCTGTAGTTCAGGACAATACAAATATCTGAAGAGTTGTTAAAGTTACAGAACAGGAAGAAACATGCTTACGAGAGCTTGACATTTTGTACATCTAAAGAGGAGTATTAATCAAACAGCTTCATATAGAGAAGAGGAGGGTCGTAACCTGGTTGTAAGCGGAAAGAGCGAGTGAGGTTTTCAGTAATAGGAAATTATAGAAAGAGGCAGAATGGAAGGAACAGATGGACTTTGGCGGATTAAGTGAAATCTGGGTGGGTTTGCGAAAAATCACTTAAGAGGGACAGAATGAATAAAAGACATTGAGACTGTGAGGTAATAAAAGTGAAATTGCAGAGAGCCGTATAGCTGTCTTCAGAGATGAGGAGGTAAGTTTCTTGTACTCTAATCATTTCTAATAAATGCACTTATTGAAAGTTCTGTTAGAAAAAAGGGTCTTTGTAATATTATTTCATAAATAATAAATATGTACATTTTTTATTTAATGCATAAATCAAGCTCAAATGTCTACATTTCTAGTAACAACTGATAACTTTGTAATGTAATACGTAGGTTGTCTTTAATAATATGGTCTGTTTACTTGATTAAGGTTTCTGGAGGACTCAAGGAGAGACAGATGTACCTTTCTTTTTAAGATTAACTGAGATCATGAAGGATTAAAGAAATTGAAACCGTGATTAAGACATGAAATACTTAAGAAATTCCCAGAAAATTGAAGATCAGGTGAGGGATGGGTATAAACGATGAGAAGAACAGAAGTCTTTCTTCATTGATGGCTTAAGACTTGATTCATCTATTCATCTGAGCTGAAGTAACATGACAGAGACACAAATGACACTTGCTTTGGCTTCCATTCTTGGATTTACAAACTTCTAAACATTCAGCATGAAGATCTTTGTTGATTGCCAGTCTCATCTCCGTTGACTTTCTAGGAACCTATGGTACGTCCCGTCCATTTTGACCCAAAGTGTTTATAGTTTTATGAAGCTTTTCTATATTTCATCAGCTTTGAAAAGCATGTTATGACCGTTTTGAGAGACATTTTGAGTGTGATTTTCCTCCCTGATACCTGTCTGATTCTCGTTATTTTCTCTCTCTCTTAAATTCTCCGCTCATCTCAAGTGAACTTTCATTTTGCTGCGTGCATCATCAATTTCTATTTGTTTTCTCCTTTCTTCCTTCTGACGCTATTCCTGTGCACTAAGTTTCTCATACACAACTGCCCACATCTTTTCCTCGATTCTCTTCCTCCCCTCACATTTGTTAAGTCCATCCGTAGGTGGAACTGTGCACAGTGCTTCATTTACAGTCTTGTGCATTTTCGATCCTGCAACGTCAGTTTTAACAGCATCTTTGCACAATGTTGGAACGTTTGTCTCGGAGGAACCGTTCCTTCTTGTCTCTCTCGCTGACCTCGCTTGCCCTGGCGCTCTCCGTCTTGGCCTTCTGCACCTCTTACTGGTGCGTGGGAACGCACAAAGTGGTCAAACCTCTTTGTCTGTCACCTGTCAAAATGAAGAACTGCGGACAGAACAACAGCCAGCCATACACAACCGGTAAGAAACTGGCACACAGATGAACATTTAACTCTGTAAAAGTGGAAACTCAGAATAATAAACTGATAACTTTTATTTATTCTAATTGAAAACTAATTGCTACCATTAAGCTTAAATGGGATAGTTCCCCGAAAAAAGAAAATTCTGTCATGAATTTCTCACCCTCAAGTTGTTATAAACCTGTATAAATTTCTTTGTTTTGTTGAATATTTGGAAGAATGTTAGCAACTGAGATTTCTGGGTCATCATTGACTACCGTAGTGGAAAGAATTATTGTATACTTTTTTGTTTTGTTGAACACAAAAGAAAATATTTTGAAGAATTTAGGAAAACAAACAGTTCTGGGGCACCTTTGACAACCAATTTAATGGTAGTCGGTGGTGCCCCAGAAATCTCAGTTGCTAACATTCTTCCAAATAGTTTTGTGTTCAAAAGAACAAAGAAATTTATTCAGGTTTGGAACATTTTGAGTTTGAGTAATTCATGACTCAAATGAATTATTCATGACATCATTTTTGGGTGAACTATCCCTTTAAGCAACATTGAAGTTAAATTTGACAAAATAACAACATGGAGACATTTATGTGCACTCTATTTTGTTTATTAGTAATTCGATTAAAACTGGTTAACTTTGAATTAAAAAACTTTGCATATCAAAAAGTGTTTTTTTTCTGGTTCATTTTCAGGAGGGCACAGAATTATCAGATAAGATTTGTCTCGAACCACATAAAAACTGCTGTAAAATAACCTACTGCACTTTTAAACTGTATATATGAGAGATTACATTCAAACCCTTGTAACATAATCATCCAGGTCAAACCTCTGGAAATCTGTCGGACCGCTATGACGGAGATTAACACTAAATCTGTAGGTTTCCATTCAGACTGATGTAAAGGTTATGCAGTGTTTAAAATGAAAGATTAAACATCAGATTGGGTGAACAAATTATTCATAAGATTGAAATTGAGTTTCGGTCCCAGACAATGGCAGGCGAGATGTCAAACATATTTGAAAAACCTGTTTGCCAGGGACTTCCAAGTGACCTTTTTCTTTGCACTTCTATTGTGTAAACTGAAATGATGGTATGTGTGTATAAGATGAATAGGTTTGAAGTATATGTGACCTTCTTTTAATCTCATATCTATCATCACTGCTCTTTGATTTAGGTATAGATTGTAGCTCAACTGCGTTAACAGCACATGGCCTTGTCGTGGGTTCATTTCAAAGGAACACATATACTGATAAAATGTGTATATTGAATGCACCGATTAAGTGCCAAATATGTATGTAAACTCTCTTTCTGTTCACAGAGGCCCCAACCCTTGATCCGAAAGAAGATTCAAATGTGACGATGTCCCCCAAGCAGAAAGAAGAACTGGCCCGTATAAGAGCCAAAAATCTGGCAAATGCTGTTCACTACATCTGGGAGACGGGAGAGGACAAATACATGCTGCGTTATTTCCACACTGGGTTTTGGCTTTCCTGTGAAAAGCACAATGATGGAAAAGGTAACTTCTGTTTGTTATCTGTAGGCTCATAATCCATTCACTTTAGTATATGTATTTTGCATCCTTTGGATGGAAACTTTCGTTGTCACTGAATTTGATTCCAGTGCATAAAAATGAGGAACAAAAATGTCAAAAATCTGTCAAAGTTGTTCTTGACACTAATGTCCCAATTTAGAGCCTTTGAATCCTGCTGTGGCCTTTAATTTGTCCAGCATGGGGTCACCCCAGTTCTCAACATCTGCTGCTATCTTACACAACACACAGATGCCACAGTTAAAAGTTGCCCAAGTTATATAATTCTTCACACTTTTTAGAGATAGATCAAACCCAGAAAAAAACTGCTTATTTTTTACATTTTCACTTAGCAGATGCTTTCAGCAACTTACAATAAAGAGAAAAAAGCTATTTATAGGCAGGCAATAATATGAGATGTGCTATACAAAGTTTCAGCAAATTTTAGAGACAATACCAACTGGAGGAGGAAGAGAGAAGGATTTTAATTTAAATATGACTCAGTCATTTCTGTGCCGTTTTCGTGAGATTTACCCAGCTGTAAAAATGTGATGTTCTGATGTTGTATGATTTTTTGCGAAGACCGTATTGACGGTTCACTCAATTTCCAGAAGAGAAATGCCGGAGCTTCATCGAGCTGACCCCTGGAGAAACACAAGGTGAGCTTTTCATGAGCTGTACACCAACTATTACACGGCTTTAAAAAGTTGACTTATGCCCACGTCCAAATCTCTGATTCATATCCTGTAGGAGTTCTGTGGCTCTCTGTGATATCAGAGTTTGCGTACATCAGCCTGCTGGCGATGGGCTTCTTAATGATGTGGGTGGAATTGCTGCTTCTGTGTCTGAATAAAGAGATGTATGCGCTCAAGATCAACGCCTTTGCTGCCATTTGTACCGTCCTATCCGGTACGTCTATGAGAGTTCTAATAGCATATCTCATAGTTTTTTCGGGAAATAATCTGGTTCTGAATCCATGTGTAACAAAGACAAGGAGAACAACATGTATGCTGCGTAATTTCCAGGCATGATGGGAATGGTGGCGCATATGATGTATACAACCGTGTTCCAGATGACTGTGAGCATCGGGCCTAAAGACTGGCGGCCTCAGACATGGGACTATGGTTGGTCGTTTGCGTGAGTTCTCTTTGAGTTCTGACTCTTTTTTTGCTCTCCTATTGTCTGTATAATATACCTATTATAAAGTGCAGTCCAATTGGTGTGATATCACATTCAAAACCTGATATTATGATTGGCATTTTATATAGTTTTGCTATTTTAAATCTTTTTTCACAGGATGGCGTGGATCTCCTTCAGTTGCTGCATGGCGGCGGCTGTATTCACCCTGAACTCTTACACCAAGACCCTGATCGAGATGAAGCACCGTGCCCGCATCCGCCTGGAGGAGGCCCAGGCCGCCAGCCACGCCCCACCATACGATGAGGTCATCACGGCGGGTGGCGGGAGCCTCTATTCCGTCAGCCGATTGGTTCAGCATTGCCACAAGGGCACGCTCATGGACACCATGTGGCCCCTCAGAGAGCAAGTGCCTGACGGGCCTATACCAGCTTCGAATCCCCATGGACTGGTACTGGTGGGGGGGTGTGGAACGGAGGGGTGTGGAACGGAGGGGTGCGAGGACTGTGAGAGAGAACTGGATGACATGGAAGACATGTTGGAGACGGATGAGAGAGGAGGGGCGGATGAAATGTGCTAAGGAGATGAAAGAACATAAGACATAAGACTCAAGTGATGCTTTTGACAGTCATATTGTTTACATTTTTGCCTGGATATCATTCTGCACATGGCTTACGTGTAGTTGTTTCTGAATTTCATGCTGGGATTGAAGAAAGTATTTACTGGTGTTTTAAGCAGGGGTAGAAGTGAGATGTATAGTATGTATATACAGTATCATGTATAATGGATTAAATATGTTGTATAAAGATGTTTTATATTCAGTCTGCATTGATCAAATGATGTATTCCCACATTTGTTAAAATGCTTTATAGATGCAAAAGCAACATTAAAAAAAAATTTTTTTTGCTTGCCATATAACTCTATTTCCATAAATTTATTGAAACTAAAGAAATGTTATTTTATTAAACAAATGTATTCTTTTGTTTTCCTATGAGTGCCGCACAATGATGCACATACAAAACTAGGTTAAGAGGTCTAATATGTACTACACAGAGAGCACAAGAAAGAGAGACAGGGTTGTACCTCCAGTAGAACTGTTGTGATTTGATAGATTTCATCTGGATGGCACATTTTGGATCTACTGGCTTTCTGGGTCTGTGTTATTTTTGCATGTCATTATATTTCACGTTTTCAATAAAAGCACTGAACAACAAAACGACATAATCTGAATACAGAACAAGATGGGGCGATGAAGAGATTACAACAAACAGTTGAATGTCGGCAGCTTTAGACAGATGCTTTGAAAATCTGGACAGAGGATTATGTGTATAATCTCCCCAGTAAGAGACGGTGAAAGAAACAGAAAGAAAATTAAAATCACAAACAAAGGACAAGAACGGAATAGATGTGTTTTTCTCTTACATTTTAAACAAATGTTCTTTTACTAACCTATGAGGACCATAAAACACTTTTGTTATTCACAGTGAAAATAGACTAATATCGTTTTCACACATCTCAAAAACAATGCAATATAGTACATGAATGAAACCTTACAAACTTTGGTTAAACATAAAGCATATTTGCATAACATTAACACACAATCTCAGAACAAACAACATTATGAAATATAACCCAATTTGATGTCTTACTGTACATGGAATCGTGGCATGAACAGAACATCACCAATTCTGAAAATAACATTGGATTTAGGTGCGGAGGCGGAACATGAAATAAATAAATGAGGTTAACTAAACTTTAAATTTAACGAATAAACAAATAAAAATGAGTAAAATACTTTTCTGAGTTGTAAAGGATGTCATTTCTGAAAGAACTTACTGATTTATATACTTTAACCTTTTATATATCCACCATAAGGACTCCAGTCGAATTAACTATTTTGTCAGGTAATATGAAAATGTAATTATGGGCTTATTAACTAGAAGCTACTTACAAAAAGCTATTCTACTGTTAAACACATATATCATCCAAAATGCAATAAACACAATTCATCACTGTCAGGCTGAAACCTTGTATTTCCATTTTTCACAATTTTATTTTTATTCATAATTCATTACTATTGGTCAGATTTAACCAACAAAAAGTGTTAAAAAGAGTTTGTCAACTTTGACAACTTTGTTTTTTAATTTCTTGGAAAGTGGCAGTTTTGGAGATACGAGGTTTCAGTTCGGCAGCGCCGATACATTACCAGGAAATCAAGCATGAGAAAATTAGTCATGATTCTAAAAGGTCATTTACTGTCATATTGAATTAACCTCAGCGCTACTTGGCTTGATGATACACCCTCAATGAATTCGCCCTCTGCAAGTCGTTCTGCATGTGAGAAAGAGAATTTACTGTGTTAATGTTTACCGTATGTTAACGGAACAGTTCACCCAAAAAATAATAATTCTGTCATAATTTGCTCACCCTGAGTTGTTCCAAATCTGCTTAAATTTCTTTGTTCTGATAAACACAGAGAAAGATATTTAGAAGAACGCTTGCAACCAAACAGTTCTTGGCCACCATTGACTACCATAGAAAAATTACAATGATAGTCAAAAGTGTCCCAGTTTGCTTTCCTACATTCTTCCAAATATCTTCTTTTGTGTTCAACAGAGCAAAGAAATTTACAAATAAATGTCTCCTATATGGTAGTCAGTGGTGGCCAAGAACTGTTTGGTTACAAGCAGAACAAAGAAATTTATTCAGATTTGGAACAACTCGAGGGTGCACTAAATGATGACAGAATTTTCATTTTGGGTGAACTGTCCCTTTAATATTGACATCTTTACTTCACATCCCAATTAAGTTATCTTACCATTGTCCTTTTTGCCAAATATGGTCCAGAGTTTTTCGGCTCTCTTCTCTGCTGTGTTCTCATCGTTGGGAAGATCTTCAAGCTTGTCTTTGGGTATGAGATTAAAAATGGCCTGATGGGAAATCGGAGAGTGTTAGACTGAAACTTTCCAACTATACTCAACAGTTGAGTATTTTATATGCAATATGGAACATCAATGAACAACTTTACATGTCATTTTTAAATGCATTTTTTGTAAATATGGCATACATTTTGATTAGGAGATTATTATTGTTCTAAGAAATAAATGTCTCGGTAATGTGATTTTAGAATAATAAAGATTAGCATAGAAAGACAAACCCACCTGATCTGGAACAGTGGTGCTTGCTAAAACAAAAAAAAACCCTCAACTATACTTCACATCCCATAATAATCTGTTTCAACAGCCTACTGTAGATTACTTTACTTAGAGATGTATGGCGTTACTGTTTTGGTAACATCCCATGACGCACAAAGGTGCATTTCTAAATCTGTCATTTTAACCTTTAAATAATGCCTGGTATTAATAGATTCTGTTCAGACATTGTGTTTGTGTTTGTCTCTCTTCTCACATCCCTTTAGCTATTTAAATATATGCCTTAGTTTTCCATTAAAGCTTAACTTGCTTGTTTGGTAAAGATATATTTGGCTCACACCAATATGGCTAACCTAACAATAGACCAGTATTCTCAGCCTTGCCACAAGGGGCGCTATAGAGGGAACTATCACAAACCATTTTCAATTATTTCTGTTATATCCTGGCAACTTTATTATCGCACTTTGGTTGGTTCAGTTTTTGGTTAAGAGATGTTCACTCAGTGGTTTGCTCAGTGAGGTTGTTTGTTTCCAGATGGTATAAGATAAACGAGGGTTATTATTATTTAGCTGTTCTTTCTGTTGCATCTCTGCCCGAGATCAGACACATCATGGGAAACTGATCTGCCATTTCGCAGAAGAAATCTTAACAGTTGGCATGTCACGGCCTCAGTGGCGATGGTCTTAAATCCAGATTGCACTTTGAGGAGCTTATCTCTTTCACAGTCCCCCACTACTGAATCTTTCTCCCTCCATCTGCAATGACTGTTTATAACACACAGGCACACAGGTGTGAAGTCACTCCATCTGTCTAACAGCTGATCCTGAGTCAGATTTAATGTTAAATGCTCCTTAAGATTCAATGGCCACAACAAAAGAAAAGAAAATCCCACCAACAATAGAATTCAACAGTAGACACAGAGACCCCTTTATTTTCCAATTAAACCAATACACTACCCATTCAAACTATTAAATCCACTGGAATTTCTAAGTTCTAAGGACAAATAAATCCAAATATTTACTATAACATAATCTTTCATTTAAATTAATCTTATGTGAACACTCGACATTCTCTTACCTGACAGAGTTCGCACACTTCGGTTTTTGTGATGTAGCCATTCTTGTCCACATCGAACAGGGAGAAGGCCCACTCCAGCTTCAGGGCTGTCTTGGTTGAAGAGGTCATGTGAAGAGCTACAATGTACTCTTTAAAGTCTAACGTCTCATCGTTATTGGTGTCGAAGGAGCGGAATACATGCTGGGCGTAAGATTTAGCATCACTGTCAGGGAAGCACCGAATGTAGATCTCTACAAACTGATCTTGAGAGATGAGACCAGAGGGACACTGCTTCTGGAAGTTCTCATACGACTGCATGATCTCGGCTTCAGTGAACTTGGTGTTCACTTTAAGGTCATCCAGGATCTCCCTGGAGAGACCTTTTTTCTGTGAGTTGCCCATTTTTGGACCAATGCCTTGAATTATGCCCTATAAAGAGATCGAATGGTTTATCAGTCCCTCAAAGTTTCTCAAGTGTATGGTCCCCTATAAATACTGTGAAACAAGCAGCAATGGACATAACCTTTTATCAGAAAATGCTTGAGTAAATGGAACATCGTATCCATCATCAAACATTGCAAAAAAAAAAAAGAGAAAGCTTCATAACTGGCTTATATTTGTGAGCCAGTCTGTGAAACTAGGCTAAATCAGAATCTAATGTTCAGATAATGAGCATTAAAGTTTGATTTCAACCAATAATTTCACTATTTTCATCTTTGACATGGTCTTACTCTGTCAATATTATAGATAGACCTATTAATGTTATTTTCACAGAATGTTCTTTACATTTTGTTAGATGATTTGTTGACCAAAAAACTACTTCAGCTTGGTTTTCACAGGCAGGGTCACATTTAATCTAAAAAAAATCATTTCTAGAAATGTTAGATTTTCCCCCCAAAAATGTTTTCATGAAATTCAATGAATTTCAAGTCTAACTCTCTGACTCCCTCTACTGAGACATTAGAGTCAGTGTTGTCAAAATAAATATGTAAACTGCTGTAAATAGAAATAAGAAATGATTTTCTATTTTTTCAGTAAAGAAACCTGCCCGCCTGCATGAGTAGTTAAAATGGTATCACATTCATGTAAGCAGCAATATAGGAATTGTAACATTCTTGTCTTTGTGTACAAAGCTTACCCTCTGCCTGACCAAGAAATATTCTTTACTCTAAAAGCTTTTGTCAAAGCAACCATAAAATGTGTCATAAATATAAGTTCATATACTGTAAATTCACAAAAGCGCACTGAAATTAAAATGGCTGTAGGAAGTAATATACATACTGTAGAAGACATTTATTACAATGTACATGATAAACTAATATAAATCATGCGACCAAAAAAATGCAACACTCAAAATAACATAAATCAGATGTGTTAAATCAAATCACCAACCCTAGAACATAACAAAAATATAACTGTATGCGTAAAGCATGCTTACCTTTTGTTGTGGATGAAAGAAGGAGGATGAGGGTGTGAGTAATCAGATGGTGCAGGAGTAACCTGCTGAAGTTGCTGAAGGAGGTGGCTACCTCTCCACACTGGATTAAGTCAGACAAGATTCCATAAGGTTCAGCCAAAAAGAGATTTCTGTAATGTATATCTTTATTTTGTTCTGTTTTTTATATTTAAGCAAAATTGTAAACATTTATCAATTAGTCAATGCTAACAAATTTGCATATTATATACAGTATTTTGCTTTAAAAGGTGAAATAATGCTGTTCATGTTTGTCATTTTATTTAAAACTTACTACCCCACAACAATACCCCCACACACATGGATGTCAACTTTTTCGTTTTAACATTTCAGGTCCACATAAATCTCATTAGGTTACCACATGGATGTTCAGGATATGGAATATGAACATTTTTTAATGCAGTAAGGGGCAATCTAAAAACTGTTTTATGCAATGAACTTGTGTTGCTCCATTACAAAGTTAAGCGCGAAATATTATATACATAATATATAAAATACTCTTGCAATGTCACTTGCAACCAGGTTGTATAGCACATTGTATGTCACTTTGTGTCATCTAAAATAGTTACTAATTAATCAGGATCACAAATACATCCAGATAATCTTCATCTGATCTGATTAATGTCTCCAGTCACTATCCTCACAATGCCACACAACCTGCCACCCACCCCCATGTCATGTGTCAGTCAATTTACTATACATTGAGAGTCAAGGGCTCAAGAATTAACACAGTAAATGCCTATATCCTAATTTACAGTGACTAATCTATAATGTTTTGCCCCTAATCTGTGAAGCCATGTGTGCAGTTGGAACGTAATTTTACAGGCACCTAAATAGCAAAATAGGGTCTGAATTGTTTTCTTGTTTCAATTTAACAGTGTACTATGCTTGTATAATGTTCAAAAATTGCAATCGGACATTTTAGTATTTTTGAAAGATGTTGCTTGGCCTATGTTTGGGAATCTGTCATTGTACCAGCAGGTAATTCTTTTTATGAATTACTCATTTCATTTTATTAAACATTTTGATGACCATATAGAACTACACTTGAAGTGGTGTGACAGACTATTTTCTCTTGTTTTGATAGTCTTAATTTGTTTGCTTTTTGATAACACCAATGTACTGATTTGAAATGAACAAAATGAATACGTCACAGCTTCGTTTTCACCCATGTTTTTTATTGACACAATACATTTCTTACTGTGCAAATCTGTCTTTGTCTTACACACTTCAGTCTACACCAGACAGAACATGCACCATTTATAGAGCAGCATGTGCTAAACTGTGCCCTAATCCACTTAGAAGGCTCAGGAAAACCCCGCTAAGATAAAGTGTAAAATAAGAAAAGGCCGTAGAGCTAAATAAAGCTGGGTTTGTTTGTTTACTTTCTTTGATTGACAGTAAGCTGCTTTTTTGTTTACTGGAGACACTTTTAGAAAGGTAGCACAGAAAGGTGAACTACAAAAACAGTTTAATAGTAATTCTGTTTGCTAATAATAATGATAAAAAAATCAGTTTACATGTTTAGGCCTTAAAACTGTTTCTTTAATCCATGTCATGCTAAATTGTTTTTAATCTCTTGTGATTAAATGACTGTAGCATGGATCATTGTTATCTATAGAAGTAATTAAACATTTGTGAACAATGTGTTTTAAGTAGTCAAAGACATTATTTTATGCATGAAAAATGTGACAGCTAATAACTCTTGTCATGACAAAAATGTTTTTCTCTATCAAAACATCAGATGTCATATGTTTGTCATATACTGTATACAACATTTGAAATACAATGTTCAACAAATTCGAAAACTATGGTTTAACCACATTGATAATAGAAATAAACAGACAAAAGATTTTTAAAAAGTTATGTTTATCACTTCGTAAATGGACTGTCAAACGAATGTTAAATGAATGAGCCCAAAACAAAAAACTTAGTTAAAAAAAAGCTGTGACAGGCATAGGCAAGGCTAAAAAATATTATCGTCTAAGAGGTAGGCTATATTTAAATTACATAATTAAAACAATTAGAAGTAATACTATTATAAAACATGCAAAGGTAACAAAGACTTCCAAGTTAACTCTCCAATACATTGGCATTTCTTGTAACAATTTTTGTGTTATTATAGTTCCCTCTGGTGACCTCTTTACTGTGCAAGGTTCACAGTAATGCAAGGAGCGTAACAAAGTCATACTGTACTACAACTTTTAGAAAAACAACTACAAAAACTTTTTTGTATTCAAATATCACTACTATTTTGTAACAGTCACACATACATGCAAAGTCGTAACACTCAGTCTGACAAACAGTACGGTAGTGAATCTGATTCTGCAGGTCCAACTTTTTATATTCAAACCATGACTAACAATGTAGTAAATATGTCTACTTAATCAAACTTTATATAAAATGGAAAAATAAGCAAAAGATCCAATGTCTCTGTCAGCCAGGTTTTAGTCTTGTTCATAAATTCAGGGCCCTCTGTGAACACGATTTGTGTGTATTTTCCTGCTGAGATTGCGGGCCAGGCGGTCCACAGCGGTGCCTATTCGGCTCAAGTCCTTTTGGGGTGGCATACCCTCAATATTGCCACTGTACCACATGACCCAAGCACCAAGTGATATCAGTACCAAGAGAACACCGGTGTAGACAAGCAGATCCCCGAAATCTCTCCCTTTCACCTCCAGTGGTGCAAAGAGCCCCAAAAACAGGGCTGTGAAGCCAAATACGTCAAAAACAATAGCAAAGGCCAAGGCCACTTTGCAATGTTTAAGACCACTGCAGAATGCCATGGTAGCTGTTGGACATAAGCATTATACACATTTTGTAAGTAAAACAGAAATCATACTACAAATAAATAATGATTTGGTGACTAATACTAATCAGGTTTTAAGTTCTAATTGGACGAAAAGAAATTCGTTTTTTATGCTATGATGGGATTTTAATTTCAAAGTTGGCCCCAAAAAGGCCATACGTACTGTAACTACTGTAAAATAAGCAACTTTTATCTGCTAAATACACTTATTACAACAAAAAACAGCAGTTCAGTCTAAAATATTTACTTTAAAAGTCCAAAGTAAACAAAAGTGCCCCAGCTTTCGTCCTTATTCTACAACTCATGTGCTCGGAAAATAAAAACATGTTACAGTGTCAACACTCATAATCAATATGCATTCTACTCGCAACATTTAAATCAAACTCTTTTCCATCTCAAATGATTTATGAACAAAACTAACCTTGATTTCAGTGATCTTCGCTTCACCAACATGAACACATTATCGCTTTTTCAGGCGCGATCGAGTCAAATATGGAGAGAACTACTGTACCTGTCTACAGCTACTTCCGGTCCCACCCAGGCTTTTTGATATTTGACACCACCGGAATCGCACCTTACAAAACGTTTAGGCAGAAACAATTACAGTAAATATAACAACACAAAAATGCGCACATTCCTGTAGTGGGAGACCCCGTGTTCATTTGTTCTGCTAATTCAATTAATCAAAAGTTAACAAATTAACAAATTAATACTTTCCATTAAAACATATTCCTTACGATTTGCACAAAATTAGGCTCCGCCTTAATGGCACAATTAACACTAACAATCTAGATATCATATTTGCATTTTAGGCAAGCTGTATAAATGTGAATGAAAATAATAAACATTTCTTTAAAATACCGGAAAAAGATCTGCGGTGGGCGTGTCTTCTAAGAGAGCGCCGTACCTTACGCTGACTTACAAAAGACCCGGATGGTTTCTCACGGCTCTCTGTCAAACAACCGGTCAATCTTTATGATACACTTATCAGCACAGCAGCAAATACACGTAACAACAAATACTGACAGCCAATCACCATGCGGACGCTTCAACCCAGCCTGGAGTTTAGCAAAAACTGAGTTTGAACTTGCAATTGTGAGTATAAAAGTTTTGTAACATTTAAAACAGAAGTAACTGGTGCGATTTAATGGGTTTCTATGTTTGTTTAAATACTGATATTTAAAGTACTCATTTGCAAAGTATATAAACGTACTCGCACTCTTACTTTGTTAGCAAAACATGCTGTAATGTAACGTATGAAACTCTGAAATTCGTCTGTTCTCGTGTTGGACGTGAAGAGAAATTCAGTCAGAATAACTAATGTTTAATTAACCACTTGTTAATGTTAATGCCTTATTAACTACTCAGTCATCTGCTAATTGTTACAAGCCCTGCGCTGTTTAACGCACCTGGCTCCTCAACTTCATTTCAAGTGAAAAAGAAGCAATTTTTTATTTAATAGACCTGCAATTTAAGATAGTTTGTTTGTTCGTAGGTTTGTGGATATCAGTCGGATCCATGTCACCAATATCATCATGACTGATGCGCAGAAAAACACGAGGAGCCACAATGGTCAGAGTGTATTACAGTTATTAATGTCATTTTGTCTAGAAAATTGGAATTTGCCACATTAAATAAACAATGTTAATAACACAGTTACTGTATAATGTCTTTTCTAAATAGGTGTTTAACTTTTTCTGTTTATTACAGATTTAAAGAATGAAGATGGCTATGAAATCTCCATCCCATTTGAGGACAGCAACCCAGATGAGTCCGGTTTCTATCATCAAAATGACCAAACCTTTGATGGTAAACACTTAAATCATGTTTTGGCATCTACTATTTGGATTTCTTAATTAATCGCTGCGGCATACCAGGGCTACACCCGTTTTAAAGAATCAAGCAGGTAGCCTTAAAAATGTCTCTGTTGTTGATTTTAAGCAGATTCGGCCTCGAGCCACATTCCTCCTTGCAGCCCGTATCTTCTGATTTCCAGTCTTCGAGCACAGCTGCAGATTTCTTTGGAAAAGAACTCCTGGCTCCAGAAGCGCATTGAAGATCTGGAGGAGGAGAGGGACTTTCTACGCTGCCAGCTTGACCGATTCATTTTCAGCACCAGGAGCCAGGAGAGGAATGGTACAGGGGGATTTTTAGTTCGGGCCTGCACAGTAGCCCCGGTTTCACAGACAAGGCTTAAGACTAGTCCCAGACTAAAATGAATTTTGAGCTGTCTCAACTGAAAATAACTTGCCCTGACATATCTTAAAATATGTCAGTGCCATTGTTTTGTCTCAAGATGCACATCAGTAATGTTTTTTTCTAAGGCATTTTAATAAAAGCGACTTAAATAGCCTAAATTAACTAAGGCATAGTCCTGGCCTAGGCTAAGCCTTGTCTATGAAACCGGGCCTTAATGTAGTCGCCTTAAGGTTGGTGCATGTTGATAGGTTTATTGTTGGTTTAAAACTAGTTACATATATGCCCGGTTTCACAGACACATCTTATCTTAAGCCAGGACTATGCCTTAAGCCAGCCGTACACGGTACGAATTCTGATGGTCGGAAGACCGTATGTCCACACACAAAGGTCACAAGTGAGTAAAAACTGAGAAGTGTACAGAGGCAATGATACATGACACGATTGTACGACCTGCCGATTTCCCAAGCAAACGCACGAAGTTCCACGCCAAAAACATGGAGTCGGAAGAAGAGATTGCTTACTTTGTGGCACCAATGGCTTGCGAAAGAATAAAGGAAAAAAAGAAAAAGGGCATGGCAAAGAATTTGGTTGAAGAGCAGAGAACAGCATGGACTTTCTGAAACAACTTGAGTTAATAACGTATCTGTTCATGCATGTTTTGATGTGGTCACGGAAGATATCATATCAATCATAGCGTGTCACGCAAGTTTGTGCAAATAGTAACTCCTGATTGGTTGGTTTCAGATAGATCAACAAATAGGCTCGTTCAACAGCATACATGTCACGGTTTCAATCCGATAGCTCCCGAACTTTTTCGACATGTTTAAAAATGATCGGGAGGTCGGTAAGTGATCTTAAGGCACTCGCACAAGATACGAGCCGCGACCATACGAACATCAACGATTTCCTCGCGATTGGAAAAAAAATCACCTGCGAGCTCATACGGCAGCAAAAATCGCACCGTGTATGCCCGCCTTAAGTTGAATTAAGATATTCATGTCGCTTTTATAAAAATGCCTTTGAAGAATACATTACTGGTGTGCATCTCAAGACAAAACAATGGCACTGATATATTTTAAGATATTTCTGGGCAAGTTATATAGGGTTAAGACAGGTCACACATATTTTAGTCTTGGACTAGCCTCAAGCCTTGTCCGTGAAACCAGGCTAAAGAGTTCTTGATCTTTTGTCTTTTATTACAGAACCTCAGTTTGAGCCTGTAGAGCATCTCACCAAACAGAAGCCCGTCACACGGAAGGTATCCACACCTTCTCCAACACCCATGATGACACGCTCTGGCCATGTCCTAACATGCAACCAGAAGCGCAGCAGAAAAAGCAGTGTGCAAGGTTCGGGCAATACAAGTAATGTTCAAAGCTAATGTTTAAGTTCAGGTTAACATAACGTTACAAATTACTCTATTTAGGCGGTTATGCTTTATAAAGTCTTGCCAATGGTAATTTAATGCTGCTTAATGTTAATAAATAAAGGTTATAAAGGTCCTGTCAGTAACAGCGACAGTAGTAGATAAAAAAAGCTTTTTTGTATTCTCTCTCGTAAAATGCTCAACATTATGGTTAAAAGTGATTGTTATTCACCTTAGAAGCAGAAGAGGGGGTGATAGAGGAGGAAGAGTATATAGAGGAGGACGGCTACTTGGAAGAAGAGCAGATGGTTACAGATGAAGGCGATGATTCAGATAGTAAAAGTTCACGGAAGGGCCGATCAGGTAGACAGAATGGCCAGACGAGGGTAAAAAGAAGACGAGTTTTCCGTATCGCTCGGACCACGGAGAGACAAAGAGGTAAGATGAGTATTTAGTTGCTATGTGTGTCAAAGCACAGGTCATGAATCTAAGTTTCAACATTTGGCACATTTGTATAAAGTTAAGCCTACTAGACCGATCACTTAGTGTTTTTTAACTTCTCATTTCTAAAACTTTTATTTATTTATTAGTTAAAGACCCCGCAGGTGTTCTGCTTCGCTACAAGAAGATCCTCGTAACCTATCAGAAGTTAAAGAGCATGTCTAGAGCGTTCCAGGCGCACGCGGTTGACCGCAACACCGTGGCCTCCACCACACCTATCGCAGAGTTGCTCCTGGTTGTCCCTGAGAAGATTGCAGCGGTTGGTGAATTTGATTCGTCCAAGGAGAAGCTTCTGGATTACGCGAGGCGCTGCTATAAAGCTCTTGATGAAACGTCTCATGCAAAGGTGCAGGCCTTGAAGAAGAGCAACCTACTGCTGCCCATTTCATACAGGTTTAGACACTGAATTTTCAACAACGTATTCCTTTTGTGAGGAGGAGTATATGGAAAATATGGAGTCAGCTAAGAAACTTTATGGGATGTTTTTGTCTTTTCTTTTTTACTCTACCTCAGCTCTAGATCTACTCATTTTAGAGAAAAAAATGAAATCCCTATTTTGTGTCAGTTTTTGGTTATGGTAATTCTACAGTCATGTCACAAGAAACATTTATATTGTTAATGCTTTAACTGTAAATGGGGTGACTGACAGTTTAATACATATTTATAATGTTTGTCAGCCTATTGTAAATGTGTGGAATTTGTCCCAGAACTTTAAGTAATTACATTATGGAATACTGAGCAGGTCCAGCAATGTGCAAGATAAATAGTCATTCACTGTATTTTTGAAGGGTTACCCATCTTTATTATTTTTATATGCTTATGCTACTCTAACCTGGGAAAAAGTTATTGCTTCTCTCCTTAATTGAATTGTCAACAAATTATCAACTGTTACCTGATTATTTAATTGGTTGTTGAAATCATATGACCAAATTTATATGTTTTGAGATGGTAGGAAGGTATGATCTTTTTTGAAGATACGACTTGTGCTGAAGATTATTTGAGAAATAAAGTCCTCAATTTGCAACAATCTTACAATCATCTTCATACCTTTTAAACCGTGTCTTTGTTTGTCAATCATTCAAGTTTAATGATGAAAAGGCCAATCAGGTCTTGTGCTGCATTTCAAATCAATGAAAAATCCAGTGAAGAGAAAACCAATAATCATACAGCAATCCTTATTTTTTTGTCAACTTTGGGTACTTGCGTTAATGATTCAAAAGGTAGGCAAACCTAAAATATATATTTGTTTTAAGATATTGTTGATAATCTGAAATATTTGTGATAGAAATGGTTTAACACCAAAACTTGCTTATATTAGACAATTATTAATATTTATCTCTTGGGATAACTGTATAAGAAAATATATAATGCTAAAGTGGTGTTTATGTATTGCTCCTGGTTAATAACTTGGTTGTAAAGCAACAGTTCGGTAGGATTTTCTTGTGGTCCATTGTCCCTCTGACTAAGAGTGTTTTAAATAAGTTTTAAACTTCTCCAACATCACCCGGAAAAGCACATTTTTAAATAATTTCCTTCACAAAATACCACACACTTTATCTTTAAAGAGAAAATTGCACGTACAAAAATGTAATAAAATCTAGAAACAAAATATCTTGCTTTTTCTTTCTCCAGACCTGTAGGGGGCAGACACTTCAACATCGCGCTCGTTTAAAGCCATGTTAAGCGGGGTTGTGAAGTAACGGACACAACGCATCCGCCAACGCGGAATTGGCGCTTAGCATTTTAGCCGAGACTGTGTGGACTTAAACCTATTCAAGAATTACAAAATAACAACATTTGACTGTCAAGAAGTATAATTAAGGGACATATTATTATAACTAAAGGGTTTATTTACCTGTTTTACCGTCCTAAGCCGTTGTTTTTCCAATCTGCACCGGTTCGAGTTAGCATTAGCAGCTAACAACACCGTGCAGAAAAGTGTTTATTTATATCCGTGCACAAATTTAGTTATTTTTCGGGGAACAGCGTATGCTGGTAGTATTTTATAACTTCAGCGACGTTTTATTCGGGCTCTTGAGTTTGCGGGTAAATTAAAGCGAGTTTAAGTGAAAAGCGCATTAGCTAAAGGATCGGAGTCCGTTCACAACAGCACAATGTCTGATTTTGATGAATTTGAGAGACAGCTGTCTGAAAACAAACAAGGTGAGTGAGAAATGTGCATCTAAAGGTACAGTACTGAGAAAGAATCACTTGCATGGAAACAAAAGCCTGAAGTGTTAGTTTGTTGTCACTATAAATAGAGAGGTATGAAGCAAACAAATACCAGACACGTTGATCTGTGCGTTTTAGGTTTAAAATGCATAAGGTTACTGAATTTAAAGATGTAAACGTGAGAATGTTGGAAAATAAGTTATTGCCAATATGTTATTTACATTAGTGTTTAGTTCAAATTATGGCAAGTTGTGCTGCTTTTCAGGATACAGTGTGATACATTTTTATTAATTTACAACAATCACAACTAAATCTTTAAAGCATGTCTCTAGAGTAGTATGCTACACAGTGGACACAGATTTTCAGCCAACCACCCATTTACATGTACATGTCTGGTTTTATTCAAAGCACCTTGTATACATTTTATCAGCTTGTGTGCACCCTGCCAATCGAACCCACAACCTTCTCTGGGTTTGTGCAGGTGGTCTGTTTTATTGTTACATCATCAGTTATTCAAATACTGTGTTCTGTGTATGCAATGTCTGTAAATTTTAACCCTTCTCATTCTCTTTTACACAGGTGACAGTCTAAATGGTCATGGTGGGTATCACTGAATGAAGAACACACACAGCCCCATTTCTCACCTTCCTTCTAATCTTCCCTTTTTGTCCTTTAGATTCTCACAGTGAAAATCAAACACTGCATTAAACGGCAAAAAATGTTCTTGATTCTGCAGCTAGAATGGGCTTTCTGTCTCCTCCTGTTTTAAATAAAACACTACAAGGCTGCTTTCCTCTCCTTAGCTATTGCTATTCTCTTTCGTCTTGGATCCTTAGATTGCTTTTATTTTTCCTTTCTTTATTTTGTCTCAGAGCGTGACAAAGAAAACCGCCATCGCAGGCGCAGTCCGTCACGCAGCCGTAGCCGAGAGAGGAAGAGGAGAAGCAGGGAGAGAAGAAGCAGGGAACGCCGCAGCCATAGCAAGGACCGCCGTCATAGACGCAGGTGAGAGAATCTCAGCCTAATTGTGACTGGAATAAAATGACTGTTGTTGTAATAATGGAATGCAACAGTTATAGCAGAACCAACTTTTGATTGTATAAATACGATATTTTTTCAAAAATAATTTTCTTTTTGGAGAAGTTGGATTAATCGAATTTTAAATAACCAAGAATCAACACAATCAAGTTGATTGTGTTGTAATGTTAGTTATTACCCCGAATCCCAATGTAAGCCATTCAATCATTGATTTATGCTTGTATACCATATTCAGATATTAAATATGTGAGGTTTGTGTCATGTAGTAAGGTTAAAGCTACTGTGTGAAGTTAGCTTTGTCATACCCTGTTCTTAAATGTCATTTCAGTAATCAGGCACAGAACCAACCCCAAGAAAATGTCAGGTAATACTGCAGATGGGCTGACTGAGTCTTAAGTATTACTCTTATCTCCGGACCAGGTTTATCTCCCTCAGATCCACTGAAGGAATTAGTGTTCTGTGCTTTCAAGAATGTCATGGATAAAGAGAAATAATCTACAATATTAGGAGCACTATTATATTGCTACTTGAATGTTGTACACCATAAACAAAATTTGTTTTTCGTTATTAAGAAACTTGTTAAATGAAGGAACCACATTATACGCATGAAGAGTGGTCCGTTTCTCATATTTACTACTACAAAAATGTGGCTGCTTTTCTGAGCTAAAAGGATTGATAACTTTAGTGTTTCCCAGGATTTTGGCAGATTTATTTGACTAACATTATTTTATATTATTACTAGAAATAACGGTTATTCCTTCAGCAGTTTTATTTCCCTTTAATGTCATAATTTGTATAACTTTTTTAGTAAATGCTAAAAAAGAAATGAATCCCGTGGCAAAATAATGAGCATTGATATCATGCCATAGATCATAAATGCATTACATTAACGAATGTACCAGCTGGTTTTGACAATAATATAATTTGTCTTTTATTTCTTTATTTGACATTCTGCATTATCTTTGGCATATTAGTCGTTCACCTCACCGTGAGAAAAAGAAGAAAATTAAGAAGTACTGGGATGTACCGCCTCCAGGCTTTGAGCATATTACACCTATGCAGTACAAAGCCATGCAAGGTGAGGGACATGACATGCAATATGTATTCTCTCTGTTACTTAATTTTTCATTCATACATTTAGTGATGCCTTTGATGATTCATCCTGTATTTTATATGGTTATTCTCTCTTTCTCTTAGCTGCTGGTCAGATCCCTGCCACTGCCTTACTGCCCACCATGACACCGGATGGCCTGGCAGTGACACCAACCCCAGTGCCTGTAGTGGGCAGTCAGATGACTCGCCAGGCTCGCAGACTTTACGTTGGCAACATCCCATTTGGCATTACAGAGGTGATAAATGAACACAGTTCACATACTAGAATGACTGTGTGAAGCTTCCACAGAGAAGATTACAACTGATATTGACCAAACTGTATATAGGAGTAATACATTTAAATTGAAATGTATATGAGACCTAAAAGTTTCACATGTTCCGCAAAATTTCTCAACTCCATTTTCTCTTCAGGAATCAATGATGGATTTTTTCAACGCTCAGATGAGGCTCGGTGGGCTGACTCAGGCCCCAGGAAACCCTGTTCTCGCCGTTCAGATTAACCAAGACAAGAACTTTGCCTTCCTTGAGGTACAAACACAGTGTAGATATTAAATTCCCAGTTGCGATTGATGAACTCATGTTTCTGTTTTGACACATGACTTGGTCAAATATGTAACTTCTTAAATATTTTCTGTTCTTTAGTTCCGATCAGTGGATGAGACCACACAAGCCATGGCATTTGATGGCATCATTTTCCAGGCACAGAGTTTAAAGATCCGCCGGCCACATGATTACCAGCCTTTACCTGGCTTGAGTGAGAACCCCAGCGTATATGTGCCAGGTGGTTCCTATTTTTTGTTCATTTTAGTTCAATCAAACTTGACCCTAAGAGTATGAATCTGGGCCCGTATTCTTAAATCTTCTAAGAATCCTGTAAGAAAGCTCTTAATTTAGCGTAAAAACTTCTACGTAGGATTCTTGGCTTAAAAGCGATTCAGGACCAATCTGAGAGCAACTTTGAGCAAGGAAAAGACAAAAACTTTTATCTTAGGGAGGAGGCGGGGCTGACCACGTTGTCATGTATGACAGTCTTTTAAAGACTGTGATTGGTCGGTTGGCCAATAAGAGGAAAAAAGAGCACTTTAAGTAAAAGGTTGTTAGTTTGAAATTGCACATAATGTTTTCTGTTTTACCGCACACACATGCACTATATATATATATATATTTGTTTCTGCTATAATTGTTTGTGTGATCATCAGATTGTGACCGAAACAAATCATCTCTGCTGGCTGCATTGGTTGCATTTCTCCAGTTGCCAAATATGTTAATGTAGTGATATCTTCTATTTCTGCCACTATGGTATTTCTATGCTGTCTTGGAGATGTTAGCGTGTCTTTAACAGGATCGGTCACAAACATGAACCCTGCACGATCTAATATGTTGTGTCTTAATAACTCACTGTCATTCAATTTAATTTAATTTTATCTTATAGCACTTTTACAATTTGCATGGCATCAAAGCAGCTGTACAAGAAAACCAAAACCAAGAAAAACTAAAGTTGAACACACAAAAAACAATAAAAATAAAAAATCTGATAAACCTTAAAAGTAATATGGAAATTGTCATGCATTGCAACACATTTCTTCTCAATTTTCGTGTGTCGTCCATTTTGTCTGCTGCTAAAGAAACTCTTAAGCCACTTAAAAGTCCTCCTTGCCCACTCCTAACAATTTTGGACCTTAAGAGCTCTTTTAAGGGTTAAGATGCTTTATGAATGACTTTTTTCTTTACTAGGATCTTTTCTATAATTTTAAAGGGAAATGCCCACATTTCTAAGAAGTTTCTTAAAATTTTGTCACTAGGAGCAACTCTTTGCGCTAAGATTTTTCATGAATATGGGCCCTGTTCCCTAACATTCTTTTTGTTGTTTTACTCTTTTGTGAGATTTGTGAGATCTCTTATCCCATTTTCTTTTAAACGAATGCTTTTTTCAGGTGTGGTGTCCACTGTCGTACCAGACTCTATTCACAAGCTTTTCATCGGAGGCTTGCCAAACTATCTCAGTGACGACCAGGTTGGTTTGAAGTTTACACGCTCACAAAATATCTATTTAAGTATTTTTAAAAATGCAGTTTTATTCTACATATTATAGTGAATTACAATAGAAAAGAGCACCGTTTATATTATATTTATTATATGCTAATAGTTAAAACTTAATATGAATGTTTCAGCAATTTCTTTCTTTATCTCTCTAGGTTAAAGAGCTGTTAACCTCTTTTGGACCTCTAAAAGCCTTCAATTTGGTGAAAGACAGTGCAACAGGACTGTCAAAGGGCTATGCATTCTGTGAATATGTGGATGTTAATGTCAACGATCAGGTGAGTTGGCAAGGTTAGTTTTTCTTCTGTCTGTGAATTTTAATATCCTTTGACCCCCAAAATTAATCTGTTAATATGTTTTTCAGGCCATTGCAGGATTGAACGGTATGCAGTTGGCAGATAAGAAGCTGCTGGTTCAGAGGGCAAGTGTAGGGGCCAAGAATGCCACAATGGTAAGAAAGTTCAGCTTAAGAGGATTTGACTATAGTGAACTGATTCAACCTATTCTCAAGGTGTCTTATATTCCCTTTTTCTGCCGTTCACAGATGAGCATAAATGAGACTCCAGTGACGTTGCAAGTGCCAGGAATGATGACCAACCCCATGGTACAGATGGGTGGTACACCCACAGAGGTCCTCTGCCTGATGAACATGGTGGCACCAGAGGAGTTGCTGGATGACGAGGAGTACGAGGAGATTGTGGAGGACGTCAAGGAGGAGTGCTCCAAGTACGGCCAGGTCAAAAGCATAGAGATCCCTCGACCTGTCGACGGACTGGAGGTCCCTGGAACTGGCAAGGTAAAGGAACCGGTTCTGGTTTTCCAACACTGCCACAAGTGATGGATAGAACCAATGGCTTTTAGTGTAAACTTGTTGTTTTGTTTATAATGCCTTTGTAACCATCTCGTACTGTCTTTAACCATCTTTTTTATTCTCCAGATCTTTGTGGAGTTCACTTCTGTTTTTGACTCCCAGAAAGCCATGCAGGGTTTAACAGGAAGAAAGTTCGCCAACAGGGTGGTGGTGACCAAGTACTGCGATCCAGATGCCTACCACCGCCGAGACTTCTGGTAGAAACATGAGGAAGAGAGAGGAAAATGATAAAATAGCAGCTATGTGATATTAGCTCTGTAGAGAGAGAAATTAAGGCAGAGATGATGAAAGGGGGAACATTTTTGTACTCATAAATAAGCCGAAAGGCAAATGTTCATTTTTTTGTTGTTTTGAGGGTTAAATTAAGATTTGTGATCAATTATGGGAGGGTTGTTTCTTTTGCTTTTGTTTGTATTTTAAGAACATTGGCGGAAAATGGCTTATTCTGTTAATAAAATTGTTACTATTTTTTAATTGTATACTGAAGCAAAAATTGTAACATCGTGACGTTGCTGCCCAACAGAGAAGCACCAAGAAATGTACGCAGAGATGCATTCGGCATTACCATAGTTATATTCAGGCAGGTAATTCAAATGAAGATGTCATCATCTTGTCCTTGACTTTGTTTTTTATCCCTTTTTTATTCCACGCTTTGAATTATAACCCATTGATCCTTTTCACAAGACATTTGTCTTCTCTGTTGGCCAACACGCCACGTCTCCCTCCCATTCTGTAGCTTCTCGCAGTTTATATCTTCAGTTATTAGACTGTCCCAGAGCTTGTTTTTGGTATAAAAGTTTCTCCTTTAACTCATTTGATCTCTTTCATACGTAATTACCTTCCCATTTGGTGACGACATATGTCCTGTGTGGAAGCATTTGTGTTTCTATGTGTGATTTTCAGTATAATAGGCCACTTTTGATAATAAAACTATTGGAAGTATGAATCTCTGGATGAGTCTCTCTGGGTTTGAGTGGCTTGGGATACACTACCATTGCATGCTAGTCTGTTTAAAAGGAGCAATATGTAGCATTTTTATGTTCTTTGTTTTGTGGCTGATCGAATGTCTGGTCTCCAAACCAGATCAGTACATCACAATCTTACAGAGTATACATAATTCTTTGACACTGTTTGTCATCCATATGCTGCTTATTGCTTCTCAAGTAGTCCAGCAAAGCTATCAGTCTTATATATTTAATGGTTACTGTTAAGACCATCCCAGGAACATCTTTGTTAAAATCAGCAGTTCAGAATACACTGATGTACCACAAGTGTCTATAACGGACTGTTGAATGTGTTCCTTTTAAGGACTAATTAAAATGGGGGTTTCTGGCGATCCAAAACATGTGATCTTATTTGGTTTAAAGCTCATTGGTTGGGTTGGAAAGTTGTGGTTTTCTGAAGCCTGTGATATAGACTTCAGCTGATACAGAAGACTCAAATGCTCTGAAAGAACTGTGATAGTTGTGTTAATGTGGTTTTATAAAGACCCTTGTGAACTGGAACCAAAGTTAATCATTTTCTCCCTATTTTCTCTCTCTCTGTACAGTTGAAGGCTTTATCACTGCCGTGCAGCAACATGCTGCATACAAACACTTGTCTACTGGTGTATTCTGATTTAAACTTTATTTTCTTTGATTTATTTTGTCTATGTCGCATCTAATCGTATGTGTGATTGGTTTTAATATCAGGGTTAACAAACATTATAGGACCAGAAAACTGAAGAGGCCTATTGTTTTCTTTTTCTGTAAGATCAGATATGTTACTAGTGTGTTGAATATATTTACATACATTTCTTTCTGTTCATTGAATACTTTTGAATATGTCTTGATTTTATTTTCTTCTTATGCAAACAATAGTAAAATCATTTTACAACAATATATAGCGTTAAATGGGTTCATTTTTTTAGCACTTTTACACACATTTACAAAAAGCAACAAACATAAGTTATATTCTTTTTTTTTTTAGATTATTTTAAAATGTTATATGCCCAGGTTAAGAATATTTGATTGCCCATACAAATATCAATTGCTTGATAGTTTTGCCTGCTCGTCTTATTTTACTTTACTGCTATTTTTTTCTATTCCGAAAGCTATTGTTTTGGTAAGATCATAAGCAGGTTTATGTTGTGCATCAGCCTCCTTGAGATAAACCAATAGGATGGTCAGGTTTATTGTGCCCACTGCATTCCTGTGATAGGCATGAATGGTATAAAAATCACTAAAAATGCAAATGGTTTTAACACAATATTATCGTCGTCGGAGTTTTTTCAAGACATCACGGTACACCTTTAACCTCCTCATACACGCCAACCATCACTCGCTATGCACGGAAGCTGTCAAGCAGTGCAAATAAATCGACAGCTCCTCTAATCCAATAAAAGATATGCGCTGGCGAGCGGCACCCAATGGCGCGTCGGTGGGCGGAGCCACACCTCCAGCGCTCAGCGGAGGAGGTGTTCCTGGTGGCCATCTTTGATGCGCGAAGTGATTGTTTGACGAATAGAAATAATAGAAAATAAAAATATAGCGTAAAAAGTTAAGTAATTGTGCTGGAACCGAAGGGGATATTAAGAGGAAAGGTGAAACTCAGGAAAATAAGGTAACGCATCATCGAATCGTGGGAGCGTCACTCCACTACGTGCCTCTTTTTTCTTTCCCTTCCAATTTGTATCCCAGCCAAAAAGCTCGAGCCGGTCGCGTTCACGGCTCGCTCGATACCGAATGGGTGGCGTGCTTTCTAACTCCTTTAAAGTGATCGTATTATCTCGTCACCGCGCGGGGAAAGCAGTATGCATTCGCCTGAAGTTTTAAGACGCGCTCACGTTAACACATTAGACAGATAAGAGAATCCACATGCATGCCATGGCAGGCTCTGGTTTCATATTCGTGACCATGAAAACATCCAGCTTTAAGTGAGCTGTTATCATCGAGGTCGTGAGATTTGGGGTTTTAAGGTTTACTTTAGATTGGACTTGCATTGCATTGTATTGTAACAGCCTATGGAGGGTCTTGAACAGCCAGCTGTTGTGTTTGCACGCGCTACATTGTTGCGAGAACTCAGTGGATGCGCGCGACTCCTGTGTCAGAGAACTTTGATTGACGTGGAGGGTGACAGCGTGTCTACATATTGTAATATTCACGTTCATTTATGACTACTTTTGAATTAATTACACATTTCTACTGATGCCTTTATGATTGGGCCACATTTAAAATATGTTTATGAGCTTTAGGTCAGACAGTGTTTGGAGAGTCTGTCTTTTAAAATGGTCTTTAAACTAGTGTCATCTTTGAGTTGAATCTGTCCTTTCAGGGTTATTTGTATGTTGTTTGGGCAATTAACCAGAAAGTTCGTTCAAAAATATCCTGTTGTGTCTATAATTTCATCTCTTTTGTGTGTATGGCTTTTTGAATAGGGTATTTGTATAATGCTGTTTCATAAATGCAGTACGAAGAAGTGTGTGTATGTGTGTGAATGCCTTTAGTCTTTCAAAGGGGACAAAATGAGTTATTTAATCATTTATAGGTGTTGGGCTTCAAAGACATTTCTTGATGTCATGTGCTCTTATACGTCAAGATACATTAATCGCCTATTTTTTCTTTAAAGACTAGTTCACTCACAAATGAAAGTTCTACCATTTTATCCAACTTAAAGGACCACTGTTCTTCTGTAAAACAAAGTGAGAAATGTAATTTAAGATAATATAAGAATGTTGATGCTACTATGTTGTCTGTGCATTTGTGTTCCAGTTAATAAACAAAGTGGATTGAACTACGATAACTATAAACATGTCAAAAGTGAACTGTGCCGCATCAGTGCTGTTATTCATGTGCATGTATACTTGAATAACCACAAACAGAGCTTTGTTCCGTCCAATATAGCTTATTTCTGTCTTATTTCATTTTCTTTCAGGAAAAGAAGGCATGAAGAAAACATCATAGTCAAGTCGTCATGGCTGATAAAAGGAAACTTCAAGGTAAACGCATGATATTTGGAGAAAACGTATGGTTTGAGTTCTCGTATTGGCATTTTTCAAGGACCTTTTAAGCATTTGTTTAATGGCCTCCTTGAAACATATCTAACTTCAGCTCGGCTGCAAGAGAACGGTACATTAGTGAGCTACATTATTTATCATTATCTGCTCTTTTTTTGTTGTATCTAACGTGTGTGCTCGTGTCACGGTCCTCACGGAGAATCTGGCCTGGGGCCTCGTTTCTAAAATGCTGCGTAGAAACTGTCCTAAATTAGATTTTACATCATTTGATAATCGGATCAAAGAATGACTTATATTTCCAAAAACGTGCAGCACTCGGACAAGCAAAAGTGCACACGTGTGCTCAGACCCTGACATGACGCTAAGTTTTTTAAACGTGAACGTTGCCGTGGACTTTTGCGATCAAATCTGTGCGTACGCACGTTTTATAAATGAGGCCCCTGGTCTCACCTCACCCTTTATGTACTTCTGTTTTACTCTCCTGTCGGCAGGTGAAATAGACAGATGTTTGAAAAAAGTTGCGGAAGGAGTAGAGCAGTTTGAGGACATTTGGAAAAAGGTGAGAATCAGGTCTTTACTTTTAAGAATCACATTTTATGATGTGGAATGCACATGAACTCCTTCCCTAACGTGATCTCGTACTGATCCATTTTTAAATGCATGCATAAATCATTAATATCAATAAAACACATTTTCTTAGTCAAAAGGTACAATCTGAAAGTGAAAACCACACCCTGTCACTTTTTAGCTTCTGCAAAGCGTTGCATTGCAAACACAAAGCGCTTTTGCACGCTAATACACAGCCACTACAACAACATTGTTGCTCAGCATTTTCACTGAACCACAACACACAGAAATAAGGGCTTTGAATCATGTGAAGATTTCATATGATTAAAAGTAATTTAGTTTGCTACCTATATTTGTATGTCTTTCGATAAAGTGCGCAAAGATGTGATCGCACACTGTTTTTAATGGTTTACCTTGGAAAATGGGGGTAGCTGGTCCACGTCTCTGTTTGTCCAAAGGCATCTAGCTGGAAAGAGTACACATGTGATCATCCTTTCATACAACAATGGAGCCTGTCAACAACCTCCGCAAATGGGCAGTCCTGAAACAAATTTCAGACGTTAGATGTTTTGTCTCCTATATTTGACCCTGTTGTCCACCCCTTCTGTAAAGACTTTTAACCTTTTGAAAATCCTAAATTTTTTAAGGCTCAAATCCAATACCCCCCAAGCCAAGCGTTATTTCCCCCATCTATAGAAACGATCATGTTTTGGTCAGCTGTATGTCTGTGCTTTTGTCCATCAGCTCCACAATGCAGCCAACGCCAACCAAAAAGAAAAATATGAGTCTGACCTCAAGAAAGAGATAAAAAAATTACAGGTGAGATTTTCCTTTGATCGCATGTTTTCGCTATAAGTGGGCCAGTCCAGTTAAGTGTGTTGCGTACCGCTGATGTTGATCCAGCTGTCAAAAAAAATCATTTTAATACTTTGTCTGTATGCTTGCCAATAAAGATGAAATATGCCAAATGCGACCTGAACGAGGGACCATGTGTGCGTGTGTCCACCGCGCTTGACTGCGCAGGACGAGTCCCTGCATGCCTGATTTCAGGCGTCCGACTCAAAATTCCCTTTCGTTTTCTTTCTCTTTTTGTTTTGTGTTGTGTCTGTATCTTCCCGCATTGCTTTTGCAGAGGCTTCGAGACCAGATTAAGACGTGGGTTGCCTCCAGTGAGATTAAAGATAAAAGACAGCTAGTAGAAAACCGAAAACTCATAGAAACGGTGAGTTGGCAACCTGCCTGCTTGAATGCAACAAAAGGACCAAATCTGCTGAATATAATGATGCCCTAGAACATTAATATAGATTTGAATGTATGGAGTACATTAGTAATGTTTTGTGGTACATTAGGATGTGTGGGACTTTTAGTATTCACCTAAGTTTACATGTTCCTGGACATAGTAGGGTCCATGAGAGCTTAGTGGACCGCCCTCATCACAGGTACATTTTACTGCAACTTAAGATGAACTTTTTGTTTTCACAGCAAATGGAGCGATTTAAGATTGTGGAACGGGAGACCAAAACGAAAGCGTACTCTAAAGAGGGACTCGGTCTAGCTCAGAAAGTCGATCCCGCACAAAAAGAGAAAGAAGAGGTCGGGCAGTGGCTAACGGTAAGAATCAGCCACCAAAGTCAAGATTGTCTAGTGTTCCGTGTCTCGACTCAACATGATAACAGAGTGTCTTGCATCACCTTTCTTCTGCCTTCTTTCAGAACACGATAGACACTTTGAACATGCAAGTGGATCAGTTTGAGAGCGAGGTAGAATCACTCTCTGTCCAGACGAAGAAGAAAAAAGGAGATAAAGAGGTGCGGTACTTTTCCTCCATCATTTATCATACAAGAGCCAATGATACTCACAGAACCGCAATGCCAAGTTTTAAGAGTCCGCTGAAGTCTAACTTAATTGTCTTTGTATGTAATAAGTCCGTTTGAATGAAATGATTTGCTAAATGACAATTTAGTGAGTAGTAGGGATATTAATCTAAGGTTCAAAGTCGTTCAGTGAATATCATGTTATTACCTTGATTCTTTTTTGCTAATATCCATGAAAAGTAAGATTGTTTTGCCCATTATATGATGTCAGAAGCAGGATCGGATAGAAGAACTTAAGCGCCTGATCGAGCGGCACCGCTTTCACATTGGCATGCTCGAGACCATCCTCAGAATGCTGGACAACGATTCGATACAGGTGGATTCCATCCGCAAGATTAAAGATGACGTCGAATACTACCTTGATTCATCTCAGGACCCAGACTTTGAAGAGAACGAGTTCATCTACGATGATATTGATTTTGAGGAGATCCGTACGTTTCTTTTTTATGTCAACATAGATTGCATTGAGTGTTCGGTTCTCAGTCTTATTTTTGTTTCATTATTTCCCCTCCAGCCCAGCCAATAGTGGCAACATCTCCACCAGGTAACACGGAAGATGACATTTTCCAGCACTCAAGTTCTACGCCGACCTCAACGACGTCGTCTTCACCCATCCCTCCCTCCCCAGCTACTTGCACTACGGTATGATGATTTTTTTTCTCGTTTATTAATTTTAGTTGTGGCAATATCTGTGCCGTGCTGTCTGTTACCGCAGAAATATTATGCTTTTATTCGATTTTTTATATTGTTGAAGACGTGCTGTGGGTATATCTATGTAAAATATGTTCTGGTTTGTTCTTTAACAGTATGTGTATTATTAACAGTATTATGTTTTGTAATACGTTTTTTTTTACTATGTGAAGCAGTAGATTATATAAAGAAGTTTTTTTCTGTTTTGTTTTCTTTGTTTGTGTCATTCAAGAATTCGGAAGATGAAAAGAAAAGAGGTCGTTCGACAGACAGCGAAATCAGTCAGGTGAGAGATCATTTTCTGTTCGTTCTTAAAGATGCCCGTCGTTTTAGATTGACATTAGCTCACGAATCCTTCCTTCTTATTTCAGTCGCCAGTCAAGACAAATCCTGCTTTCTTATTTCAGTCACCTATCAAGAACGGAAATCCATCTTCATCTCTATCCTCCTCGTCCTCATTGTCATCGTCCTCGGGAGCGTCTTCAAACTCTTTGATCTCCATGGCAACTATAACCAGCGGTGCAAGCTCGACATCAGGGGGCAGCAGCCTTTTAGGCCATGTGATGGCCTCCCATCAGAACTCTGGCAGCTACAGTTCAGCAACCCAGCAACAATCGCAACAAAGCACGCATCAGCACCAGCCCAAAAACTCCTCCCAGTCCAACGCTAACTCCGCCTCCAACAACAGTATCTTAATCTTGACACCAACATCGACCTCACCGCCTAACACCAGCACAACCGGCCCTGTGACACCCGTCTCCCAGAGCCAGACGGGTTTCGGTTCCAGTCTGGGCCTGGGGAAAGGTACACCAACAAGTGGCGCAAACCAGATCCCCGGCCTGGTCCTCTCAGGGATGCCGGCATCCCTGAGCAGCATGGCTGGGTTTTTGAGTCCGGCACCTTATGCTCAAGCGGCCGCAGCAGGTGCTTTGAGCGTCGGGTTTTCGGGAGCAAATGTTAGTAGTACCAACTCCAGTGGAGTTGTAACATCAATGACTGCTAACGGAAGTCTGAGCTCCACGAGCCTCTTGGGTTCGGGGCCTGGTGTGTTGGGTCTCGGGTTGACGCAGTCTTCTGTGGAGCCTCTGGTGGTTTTAAGCCCTGTGGGAGGTGGACTGACCTCAGGGAGCAGTGTGGGAGTTATAGGAAGCAACATAGGGACCTCTGGGTCAGGAAGTGCACCGGCTATGGGAAGTGCCGGGTTACCCCGACCACCTAGTGGACCGAAACAAAATGGCGGTACAAGTAAGTTCAGAGCAGTAAAAGCATAATGATTTGTTTTAAAATAATGTAATGTAGGGAAAGATTGAAATAATGATATCAATATGTGTTTCTTAGGTTATAGTGCCGTGGTAGCGGACAGCACATCTGACTCCATTCTCAACAGTGCCACCCAATTGCAAAATAGCCAATCTACATCCTTAAATTCCTCAGCAAATCAGCCGTGAGTGTTGGCTTGTTTTGTTTTATTTGTAGTATAGACGGTTTCAAAGCAACAACAACATAAACAAATGTTCCTGCGCATGCGCACGTTCGTGGACTGCCCTTAACTTCCGGTACATATTCGCAAATAATAGAGAGCCTGTAGATTATGTCTAATAACAAGCAAAAGAAACCGAGAAGAACAGTTACTTGGCAAAACTTGCCAACTTCTAGATGTAAATATCCTTTACGGTTTCTTTAAATGCATCAAAACTACAGGACCCATTCAACAAATTGTTTATTTAATAAAATTAGTATACAACAAAATTCAACAAATTATTATACAATAAAATAATAAGATAAATTAATATTAACAGAAATATAAATAGTTATATTATTAGACACTAGCCAGACCGATAAACAAACACAGACTGGAAGTTAACTGCAGTCCTGGCGTGCACGTCCGATGTTGTAAAAAAATCCCTATAAAAAAGGAAACCTGACTTCATTGCTTTCCCATTAAAACTGCAAATTTGTCAAATTAAGACATTTTGTCTAAATGCTCCTCTTCTTCCTGTCAAAACAGAAAGGACACTGGGTCCAGCCTTCTGGGGTCGATGATGCTGCCGCCCAGCTCGCCCTCCCCGTCATACAGTGAGAGTAAACCAGCTGGTGGAAGCCTACTGAATGGACCTCACTCCTATACACAGGCTGTTGACACCATCAAGGTCGCTCACACAACACTACTCACTCTCGTTCTTTATATTTGATTTGTGTTTGTCAACGACTGGGGTTTCATTCACTTTCCTGTGGCTCAGTGGTTAGAGCATGGCGCTAGCAATGCCAAGGTCATGGGTTCAATCCCAAGGGATTGCGCATAGTCAGAAACAAATGTATAATACAATGCAATGTAAGTCGCTTTGGATAAAAGCGTCTTCCAAATGCGTAAATGTCATTTGCATCAAACATTCTCTGAAACATTTTGACATGGAGCTTGACATTATATTTACTTAATATTACTTATTTGCTATAATGTTTTAGGTAAACAGCTTATATTTAAATGATCATATTCAACTAAAGTAGTGTTGAATAACAAATGGTATCAAGAAAATATAAAGATTCAGGATAAATGGTATTTTGAAAAATGCATGTGGTTATCTCTCTCTTGTTCTTTCTCTCTGCAACCTCAGGAGCCTCCGAGCTCTTTAAAATCCATGGCAGAGAGGGTAGCTCATGGCTCAGGGTTAGAAGAAGAGCTGTCTGCACTACATATCACTAGTGGTAAGTATCACCACACATTTACTTTTATTATTTGCTCTGTTTTTACCAGCTAGAAACAGGGTGTCCCTCTGTTACATATGGTAATCCTCATTTGAACCCACTTCCTTATACGCCATTCTTTCTCTCACCCTCCAGATATATTTCCCAACTCCACGACTTCATCGGGCACTCCTGCAGCTCCTCAGTCATCTGTATCAGAGGTGAACATCCCACCATCGTTGGGCGTGTGTCCGCTTGGCCCTGCCCCCCTTTCCAAAGAGCAGCTCTACCAGCAAGCCATGCAGGAGTCTGCCTGGACGCACATGCCTCGCCCATCTGATTCGGAGAGGATCAGGTGCACAAACACACATATATGCATATACACACATGCCTTAACGTCTGGGTAATCTCCTGGATGTGGATTTCATCTGGATTGGCACAGTTTATTTTGTGTATATGCAGTGTTGGGTGTAACTAGTTACTAAGTAATTCGTTACTGTAATTTACTTACTTTCCCTTAAAAAAGTAAAGTAAGGGATTACTCTTGTTTTTTTCTGTAATTAAATTACAGTTACTTCAGATGTAATTGAACCAAATACTGTGTAATGTATACAATAGTGGAATTTACATTAAAAATAGAAGTCTAACTTTAAAATACATGCATTAATATATTTATCATACTAATATATTTTTCTCACATTTGTAATACTTCAGTCAGTTAATAAGAGTACTTTATGTAGTTTTATATCATTTATTTGAATGAATTTGTGCGATTAACTAATCATTCTTTTTTTACAAACGGGAATACAGCACGTTCATTACCAATGAACTACCAATAAAGTTACCGCATGTAAAGGAGAAATGCAATAAAGCATCTTACCATTTAAACAGTCAAAAAGCGATCCTGCGTTGGGTCGTTGCCAGACCTCGCCCTCATATGCACCGGTGGTGCCCAACCCTAAAAATGTCCCATTTCTTTACATCATAAATAATATTTTTAGCGGCGCAGTGTGTGCCCGTCTGCTACGCCACTACCCATATAACCTAAATGGTGTGATCCCCATTGCATTACACCTCTGCGAAGATTCGACTGTGAGATTGGTAGTCGAGTCAGGCTCCTCCTATCGAAGCATCGAATCTTCGATTATTCAGGGTCACCCCTTTGTGTTTTCGTTCCTGAATAAGTGTGGTAACATTACATGCATTATTATATTACATGCATGTTCCTTGATTATTGCTCAACATTTTCAGTTTTATCAACAATGGTTTAGACCATATAATTGTGTTTCAATAAAATGTCATTAGTAAAACATATTAGAAACTCAACCACCAAAAACTTCCCAGCCTACTCCTTGTCTTTTATCTATGTGCGAACCGTAGTTACATTTTTCTCACCGGTGATTTCATTCTCTTTTGGACACACAGGCAGTACCTGATGAGGAATCCTTGCCCAATACTGCCTTTCCACCACCAGATGCCACCTACTCACTCTGACACTGTGGAGTTCTACCAGAGACTGTCCACAGAGACCCTCTTCTTCATCTTTTATTATTTAGAGGTGAGTTTCTGTCAGCACTATTGCAGTCGCTTGAACGGCTAACATCCTTCAGTGAATCCTCAGTAATTACGAAAGTCAGCACTTATGGTTTGCATTTGATGGATTGGTACTTTATTGATCTTCGAAGAGGATTAGGATCAGATTACAGTCCCTTTTATTGACGTATTGCTGGCGAATGACTGATTTTTCCTTTCTTTCCTGTAGGGTACGAAGGCACAGTATCTAGCAGCCAAGGCCTTGAAAAAACAGTCATGGAGGTTTCACACAAAGTACATGATGTGGTTTCAGAGGCATGAGGAGCCCAAGACCATCACTGATGAGTTTGAGCAGGCATGTCACAATTGACATTCAAACAATGTTTATTTATATATTTAATAACTTTATTTACTAATACTGGATGACCGAATCTTTCCACAGGGGACGTATATTTACTTTGACTATGAAAAATGGGGCCAGAGGAAAAAGGAAGGATTTACATTTGAGTATAGATATCTCGAGGACCGAGACCTTCAGTGACAAGCAGACAACTGGCAGGAACGGAGGACTACTGTCGACATTCCGAACTGAAACAACACGCACATACACACTCTCTTTCATTCACCAAGGTGGAGACCCAGATGCGAGTGCGGGACAGTTTTTTTGTCTCGCTGGTGCATAATGCATCTGGAGCTCGCCCACTCTTCTTCAATACTCCCCCCCTTGACACGCCCCTCTCCATTTGTAACTCCGCCCCTCGTTCCATCAGACTTGACAGCGTTAAACTTTATGGAGCATTATTGCACCAAATAAGGTATTAGCAGTAAGATTCGAGCAAAAACACAAATATGCCTGCGTAATTTATCCACAGCTAATTTCGTAAAACATCGTTTTAAGTACAAACAAATTAAACCATTTTAAGTATTAATACTATTAAAGTGAACATCAGCAAATTTAATTTGTTGGCACAAATATGTTTTGGCATACACTGGTCCAAAAAAAACCGGTAACAGCGGCAAACTGTTCTCTTTCTTGCTCTGGTTAAAGCACAGGTGTTCATTCATATCATATGTGCTTTGCCGTACATATATATTATACCCCCACATATAGTGATATTTTGAATTTTGCTACCACTGTGATGTGACTTGATAAGAGCCTATAGCACCAGCTCAAGCACATTATATTAAAGATGTGTTTATAGACACTAACTAACAGCAAGAATTGGTTTGGCTTGGTCACTCTTATCACAAAGACTTAATATAGTTAAATTGTGCCTGTGTGAGCTGTGTTTAATATACAGAGCTTTTATTTGGGCTAAGAAAGGGAGTTTACAAACGTTTATTAGCTATATATATATATATATGTCAATGTTGTCACACTTTCACACACTTCATTAGAACCCAATGTCGTCCAGATTTGACACCGTTTCGTTCTACGACACTCAGAAATATCCAGAGTTTCATAGGAAATGTTTTGTTCCCTAATATTTGTCCGTGCTGTACAAGTTTGCAATCAGATTTAATTTAGTGCAAAGAAATGCTTTCGAGTGGGAGGAATAGGGCATTGAAGAATAGGGCATCACGCAAACAGCCCATGCACACCACCTCGTTTTTATTTTGACCTTTAACTTTCCTGATGAGCGTGTGGAAGAGAGCAGAAATGTGAATTATAGATATTTTTTCCTAACTGGAAAAGTGTTGTACAGAATGTTTGTTTTCCTGTCGATCTCCCCCGATTTCATTTGAATGGCATGAGAAATTACACTCTAGAAATGGCCTGGATTAAATAAACACGTTGAAATTTAAGTAAAGACTGTAAAATATAAATAAAAGAATTACTTTTCAAAAAGAGGTTGTCTGGGTTTTCATCAGCGCTGAGAAATTTGAATTAATTTGAAACTGAATTGTTTTCAGTGAACATCTGTTGTTATCATTAAATACCTTGCTTTTGTGTTTAAACACTAAAACCTTCTTTGAACTCGTATGACGCATTTGGTTAGGGCCAGCGGCTGCAGGACCGTTTGAATCATCTGGATTTGTGTGTTTGTATATGTGTGTGCAAAGGCTACGAGCACTTCTGGCAGGTTCACTACCGTGAAGTACCCACAGCGACAAGACTGACCTCACCATCGCCTCAGAAAAAGACATCGAGTCGTGCCTCAAATACAAAGATTTTCTCATGTCACCGCAAATCGGAATGCTCATACCCCCGTGTCCTAGAGTGTGTTTCTTTTCCATCTGCAGTGTGCTATTTAAGAATAATGTCTCCTGAATTTAAGAATAATGCCTCCTGAAACCGTCTTGACTTCATACCGTGTGAGAAAGCTACTGTCAGCTCAGACCTCAGCTACAAGAAACAGGTACACAGAAAAAATTCAGACTGCCCCAAAGTTTTGTTTTAACATGGACAACAAGTAATAGTCAGCTTACAATATGGATGAGTGAGTTTAGGCCCATTTAGTCAACATTATATAAGCTGAGTCAAATTCAATCGCACTTCAATTTTTGTTATTTTATTTAAGAGTAACAAGCAAGCCTAGTTTTTTTTAGTTTTGTGCAACGGAAACAACATAGAAATATAATTGAGAATATTTTTCTGATAGTTTTAAGGTTTGAGAGTTGACTGAATTATACGGAGGTCCTAAAAGTATTTATAGGTACAAAAGGTATAAAAGACAATATAGGTACAATAACAATAAATATATTTGCATTTGATAAAAAACATGAGCCCATGTGGGATCTGGCCCTAACTAAAAAATGTTTGCCATTTTGCAGTTGCAAGTAGTTAAAAGATGATTTTTAGAAAATCAAAAGTCAGTTATATTGCAATTGATGCAAATTTTAGCACCTTGTGTCCTTAAGCTCTTATATAAGCCCTATGGAGCGGTTTCCCGGAAAGGGCTTAAGCCTATAGAGTCCCAGACCAACTTAAAGGGCTAGTTCACTCAAAAATGGAAATTCTGAATTATTCACTCACTCTCTATTTATTCAAAACTTGTATAAATTTCTTTGTTTGGTTGAACACAGTGAAAGATTGTTAGAAAGAATGCTTGTAACCAAAAAGTTCTTGGACCTCGTTGATTACCATAGTAGGAAAAATGACAATGGTAGTCAAAAGTGCCCATGAACTATTTGCTTTTCTACATTCTTCAAAATGTCTTTAGTGTTCAACAGAACAAACTAAACTTTTTCCTTCTATGGAAGTCAATGGGGTCCAAGAACTGTTTGGTATAAGCGTTCTTCCATATATCTTTCTCTGTATTCATCAGAACAAAGAATTACACACAGATCTGGAACAAATCGTGTGAAAAAAACATTTTGGGGTGAACTTTAAATGTTAGAGGTGTCTAAATATCCTAATTTAACTTAGGCATAGTGCTGGTTTAAGATGATCCTTGTCAAAGAAGCCGCCCTATATGTCCATGCAAAATTATGTTCATCAAATTTCCTGTATTTTTATTTTTTGGAAACCTGTGCTTTTTCCATGTTTAGACTAAATACCACTTTTACATTGTGTTACCTGGTTTTTTCACTCCAAGAAATAGCTTACACTTTGTTATAGTTGTAGAGAACGGCAACGATCAGAAAGCACCTGTCAACCTTGGAGAGAAAGAGACATCTCTGAAACTGCGCAAATCCTTTATTAGATGTCATGAGAAGCTGCGGTTGCCACAGCAACCTACGCCACAACGGAAGTGCAGAAACGTTCATCTATAATCTAACCCTATATTTGCTCTTAAACATCAAAACAGTAAAAATCCTGAAATTCGTGAATGAATTCTCGCGCGATGAATTGCGAAACTGAGATTTTGTGAAATCTTTAAGCGCGCGTTTGCATGCGCACAGGCGTCGTTTTATTTAGCCTTAAACCCCAATAGGTCCAACATGAGCAGAAAAGACGTTCTCGGCCAATAAAGCGTGCCAGCGATTGGCAGATCATTTCCAACATTTAGCAAATGAAACCACGTGCGAGCCTCGGCTCGCTCCAATCAATTGATGTAAACTGAGCGAAGCGGACCTTTGTGGGAGCAATTGGTTTTCCTTGCGTTTCAGTGGAGCGGAGGTAGATCTTTATTAGTGATGTGTGGAGCCCATTGAATTTGTATTGAAAGCGGAATAATAGAGCAGATACGGTCATTAAAATAGCAAGGGAATCGGATATTACCAGGCGCGTCTAATTAATCTGCCGTTTTATGATTATTTGGCGACACACGGATTAGATTTGTGCATGTCAATAGCGTTTTATTTGAAGAAAATATTTTTACCTGGAATAATATGCGTTTTTGTCTCTTCGGACAGTAAGTTGCGCATGGTTGATATTTTTGCCAATATTTTGCAATTACACGTCCACTTATTTCTTTCACCTTGACTATATAAAACTATATTTTGAAACGGTTCATTTTTTTTGCACGAGAGAAGCGCTTGTTTTTTAGCCGCGAGATACTCTCCCATTGCCAATGCCACAAAACTGCGTCTTTTTTCTACGAACCAAGAGCTGTAAAACGCAAGACCCCATCTCTGTGAATATTGCATCGCCTTCTAGCGTGCTGCATCATCTCATTTGATTTGATATCAGCAAAGACTGATCACTTTCAACAGTTACGGTTATTTTTTTTAAATCTCAGCTTCGAGACCATTGTTTTCCACAGATGCAAAGCGGACAGCTGTTGACACACACGCAGGTAAGACGTGCCTTCATTTTGTTCCTGTCCGATGCTGATGCTGATGCTGCTGCAACGTGCGCGAGGGTCGCATACACATAGGTCGCGCGCTCGATTACAGCTCGTCTTATGCGGCGTTTTTGGTACATTATTGTTTAAACGGACTTTTAATAAAATTGCAAGAGAATATGTGCATGACGAGTGTGAGATTGAGATGCATAGATGTCATTGGAGCTCGCGCAGCGTGTGTCCTCCACCACTGGAATTTTAATTTCCTCTCACTGCCATGATGCTGCTTAGTGTGTAGCCTATAGCAGCATATAGTCTGTTTGTGTGTACGTGTGTGTGTCTCACTTATAACTATGGCGCATCGTCAACACCAGCAGTCAAGTGTTGCATTTAAATGCCCGTAACAAAGCAAATCTCGACGTGTTTTAAGCATGAAATGACTAATGCGTGTCAGCATCCGTTTCTTTTGTTCTTTGTTGGACAACGAAGCCGAATGTTTGCACTACGTGAAGACTTGTTGCTGACTAAAAGACCTTAAATCCTGCTTTGGTTCCTTCTCTAAGGCCTACTGTTCTCAGCATCTCGTTTCTGCCCGTCATCCCTTCATCCCTCCATGCCCCTGTTGTGGTGTGCGCTTGGTCGTAAATTGGTAATGGGCTGCATATTGGTCTGGCATATGTCACTTGCACCTGTTTGTGGATGGGACAGAGACAGCTGAAGTTAAAGAAAGAGGGATGATGATGGGGGATAGAGAAAGACAAGAGAAATGACTATGGATGTGTACTGCGGGCTACCTAGTGTGCGTTGCTATAAGAGAGGAACAAGCAAACTAAGCTAGGAGGTGATCTATCTGCCCAACTCTTGCTCACTGCAGCATATCTATTCTAAGAGAACACGTTCGACCCACGCACTGACAAATAGATGGAGAAAAATAAAGTGTGTGTGAGGTAAACTAGTAACTTGGTATTAGCACCTATTGTATTATTGCTCCTGTAAGACATATCGCTGCATTGCTCCCTGAACTCTCTGTAAGTCGCTTTGGATAAAAGCGTCTGCTAAATGACTAAATGTAACAACAGAGATGGAAGAAAAGTGGGTTGTGGGCCAATGACAAGACCCCTGTGTCTTTAAGACCCATCAAGTGTGCGAGAGAGAGTTAGTGTGTATGTGCATCTGCAGATGTTGTAGTGCACGTCCTCAAGCTCAGGCTTCTCGGACTCTGTCTCTCCACTTCACATCATTGGCCACACGTGGCGTTGCCGATGGCAACCCCGGAAGATGCGACTTGCCGAGCATAGCCAGTCAGTAAAGCACACTGTAAAGCGCAAGTGGGGCATTTAAAGGTGCGTAACCTTGTGTTTTGCTCATTATTGATCTCATTCCCCCTCCCACAAGGGTCCCAAAGTCCCATCCTCCCTCATTTCAGCATCCTTCCTCTCCTCTCAACAGGGTCTCTTTCTACCCTGCCAACCCCCCACTCTCCACACATCTGTGACAGTGTCACCCCCCCGCTTCCTCTCCCTGCATCCTTACCTCAAAAGCTTCATCTCTTTGAACATATCGAGGCTTCAATATGTTCCCAACAACCCAACGAAAGCCTTTTTAAATCAGTGTGTCTACACTCGTATTTATTTGGTGTAGAGGACATCGCTGTATTGCATCAGCGCTACTAACATGTGCGCTTGTGTGATGGCAAGAAATACAGTGCGTGTTAGTCACTGTCGTGGCTTTAACGTGTGACTCAGTATGCGCGAAAGCAGAGGTCGCGCTGCTATATGCATGAAATATGGTGTGCATATTGCATATGCTTTGCACTTTGTTGATTGTGAAGGATGATGTGATTCACCCTCGTGTGATTGATTCTGATTTCAGAAAGAGTCCTAGTGTTTTTACAGCTTGTCATTGTTTTGAATATGAGGGCAAAACTTATAAATGCAAATGCACATTTTTTCCTTTATTGATGGGTTTGTTGATCGCAGTTGTTAAAGGGATAGATAACCCAAAAATGTAATCATGTATTCACCCTCAAGTTGTTCCAAACCTGTATGACTTTCAAGATATTTTGAAGAATGTTGATAACTAAACGTTAGTCCCCATTGACTTCCATTGTATGGACACAAAACCACAAAGACATTTCTCAAACTATATTCTTTTGTGTTTCACAAAAGAAAGAGTCATTCAGGTTTGTGAATAAATAATGTGAATAAATAATGATAGAATTATTATTTTGGGGTGAACCATCCCTTTAAATCTAAATGTGAAATATACCAATGTCATCATAGTTGGAGTGGTTGGCATGACTAATCATATTATATCACAGTATGAGTAGTTTTATAATTCTGAGTAGTGATATCGTTATTTTGGCAGGAAAGTTGATGTAAAAATGTCTTATATATTGAATAAAATAAAATAAAAATTTCATTATTTTGCTGTATTTTTCATAAACAATACCAAAATCATTATTAAATCATTTATTTGCAAATTCTTAGGGTTGTATCTTTTTGTAGATACTTGTATAGAATGTTAAATTTGTATTGAAATATTGAGTACATACATTAGTCCCTTTCTAATTACCCTATATGTCAAATTTGACATACAAAGACATTGTGAAAAGTGTTGATGACATCATCAGTGTATGCAGTGTAATATGCATTGCATCAATACATTTTTCATTTTATATTGAATTATCATTGAAATGTGTCTGAAATGTCATAATGGAAATTTCCTCCACATAGTAGAGATTGATTAAATCTTAACTTCCTTCTGTCTTACAGTGAAACTCCAAGACTGACAGAGGAAAACCGAAACCAAGACGAAGAGCCATCAGCCTGGATGAAATAGAGTGCAGTCCCAGCCGGGATTACAAGTTGACTTTTCAAGTAGATGAACTGTCATTGTTTTTGTGAGCCAGGGGCTTTTTGAACGGATGCTGATTTGCACAGAGTGAAGATTTTGTCTTTGTCTTTTTGCTACCAAAACCAGTGCCAAAAACTAACTGTGCCAACCAGAAGCAAAACATAATTTCCACCTTTTAACGACACCAACGTTAATTCTCAATTGTGACCAATCATTTTTAGGACAATAGCATGTAATGTTTTCTTTTCTGTCAAAAACTAAAAGCGGCTTTTGCTCTCCACAATAGGGAAAATCGTACGTTATTGGTTAGTCACGCTTTATGTAAGAGTAGATGTTAGTAATGCATTAGCCTGAGAGGGTTTGCCTCCTGATCGATTGATCGATGGATGGACGGGTTTACCGATGGCTGGCACAAGCCTCATTAAACTTTCCAAAATGAGCTGCTGCTAATTCTTTTGATTAGTTGTCACGTTCCTCACCCATCAGATCTCTTAAGTCATCCATCTCGAGAAATCCTTTATTTTGCTCCTCCCTCCTTTTCCTCGTCCCTACAGACTCTGCACGTTTAGAGCATGCAGCAAAACCCGTACGAGAAGTAAGAGTCTCCCTAACTCTAAAGGGTTAAATATTGAAGCCATACTATTCATCAAGCCATATTAACGTCAAGGTCCCTGTCATCATTGTGACGCATCGGCTCTGTCATTCTTGAAGAGCAGGTGCATGGGAATATTCAGGAATACTTTTAGAGGTCGTTGGGTAAGACAGTGGTACAGGTTTGACGTCGTGACGTATTTTGCCATATTCACCAGCGAGCCATTGACACGTGTACTGTGTTGCCGGTGGGACAGAATCAAAGTTCGCCCCACTACTTGAGGAGATACTCTAACTTTTAGAAGAGGTTTGTTAGTAGAGAGAGAGAGACATTATTGAGTTTGCTTGTTGGTCTCCAAGTGTTCCACATTGACGAATGAATCCCGATTTGTTCATGCCTGTACAGTGGGCTCAACCATGCTGTCCTGCCAGAACCGGGCCCAAGCCCCCCTTGGTTTTATTCTGTTGGGTTGAGCTAAATCCAGAGCAGAGACACTCTCGCAAGAGGGTCCAACATACATAGGCCCTCTAGTTGACAGCCCCTTTACCTTCACTTAGACCATCCTTTCCTTTCCTTTTTTCTCCTGAACGCTACTTCCTTTCTGGTCTGACATTTGTCGTCAAACCAGAAACCACCACACCTGCTGCTTGTTACACTTCGCGAGTGCCCTAACCGACTACACTCTTCCAAAGCCTTTGTAATGAGCCTTTGTCCAGTGGTGCCGCCTTTAGAAAAGTATCTGCTCTTCCCCGTTTCGAAGTTGTGAGGTTGCGCTTGTGAACTCTTTGAAGTCGTCCTTTCATTGCTTCACCCTACCTTCATCTCAAGCCTCAATGACTTCCTGAAACTACAAAAAAATGAAGTACTTAGTATTTTTCCATGTGAACTTCTCGAGAACTGACACTGTTAGCTTGACTATTTCGACTGCACAACAGAACCTCAATGACCTTGGCGCTTGAAAGGTGTTCTTGTTGGTCTCGCAGTCATTCGTATTGACGTCAAAGCCTAACCAACTGAGATTTGTTTACGAGACAACAGCAGTTCCTGGAGCTGACATTGAACATTGTTTACAAGTCACAAGGCTAAGTCGTTGAAACTGTTTCCATGAAGTTAATATACTATTTCTTTCTATAGACTTGTTTAGTGAGTCATTGTGTAAAGCAACTGAAGTGCCAACCAGACTAGAGAACATTTGTGAAGACGTTTAAGTAGACTTTGATATATAGTTTACACTCGAGCAGAAATGTTTACATGTTCCCTGTATAATAAACTCAGATTGAGTCTTGAATGAATTAGTGCCATAGATCAGTTCATTTTGTTTACAGGCCAAACAAATCATTCAAATGTTTCTTCCTTCTTTTTGCATTTAAATCATTTCCATATTTTTAAAGCTGTTATTTGTTGAATTGAGAAGATTTTAATTCTCTTATAAATCCAAACAGTTTTGTGCCAAATCAGAGTTTTACGACATTCCAACTTATCACACCTGTTAAATTCAAGCAAGCATAAAATGTATATAGCATATATAGATTTACCTCATTGTTGTTGATGATTTCCACAGAAATGTTTACGCCCTAACTGAGAGCCTCATGCTTTTTCTTTAACCCTGACTCCTGCACTTGGATGTGCATTTTGCATATTGAATAATTTGCATACTAGTGTATGCACACGTGAAAGAGAGATTACCTTGTCTACATTACGTATATATATTGCCACACTGACTTGCAACTTTTGATAGACATTAATTTAATACGTCAGCTTTTTGTAGGCCTAAGACGTCTTTTGTGCAGAGGCTTCACGTTTTTTGCATCTTTGATATTAAAAAAGACACCTCCCTGCATCAAGATGCCATCTGCCGCTCTCTTGGTTTTCCTCCTCTTTGGCCCTCTGGTCTCCACGGTGACTATTACCTCCGAACGCTCCTCAGCAAATGGGGGGCCGATGCTGGTTCTGCTGCGTGGACGTGGCCGCAAGGTCCCTCCTCCTCAGCCCGACGCACGGGGCAAGGAAGCCGCCGCCATGGCAGCAGAGCCAGAAGCTGCAGAGATCCCTCCGAAACCCCTCCCGCAGATTATGCTACCCCGCAACGTGACAGCCGATGCCCTGAAGCCACCCCTGGGTGCTGCACAGGTGGCACCTCCTCCTCGTCGACTGGTGGATGTAGATGTGTGTCAGGGTTACTATGACGTGATGGGACAGTATGACAACACTTTCAACTGCACCAGGGGCACCTACATCTACTGCTGTGGCACCTGCCACTACCGCTTCTGCTGCGAGCACCAGCGCAATCGGCTCGACCAGGACTCCTGCACCAACTATCGTTCACCTGACTGGGCTGTCACGGTGACACCCATCACCCAGCCCCCGGTACGACACGACCCAGATTTCGATCCGCTGCAGCAACAGAGCAACAACACGGCTTATGTCATCGGTGGAGTCATCTCGTTTACGATGGTCGTAGCCATCGGGGTTAAAGTGGCCTTCCATAAACTGTCCCGAAGACCGAGAAACAGAGACATCAACATGCCTAGGTGAGTCTGCCATCTTACAAGATTGCTAGCGGTTGTCATGATACTCCCTCTTACCCCTTTTTTTTTTGCACACCTCACAGAGCGCTTGTGGACATTTTGCGTCACCAATCCAGCCCTGTGCAACAAGGAGAAAGGAACAACACCACAGTCCTCACGACCGCCACGTCCAGCGAGGGCACTCTGGGCTGGCCGTCCAAAAACTTCTACACTCCCATCCTAAAGAGCAAAGAAAACCGAAGTGAGTATGTCTGAAGTAGTTTCAGAGCTGACTGAGGCAAAATATGCTTGATAAAAAATGGAGGAAAATGGAAAGTTGTGTATGTAGAACATTGCTGAAGAAATGGAGCATGGGAACAGCAGATGTAGGCATTGTGGAGCTTGCCAATGCAAGGCTCTATTGTAGAATCAACGGCACATGAAGACCGGAGGCAGGAATTAGTTGACAAATTGACAAACCCAAGCGTATGATGTAATGTAGAACAGACGATTCGTCAGAAATGAGTCAGTGTAATTCTGCTTCAGAGGCAAAAACACATCATTTGACCAGACGTACCCGGGGGAACACGCAACTGATAAATGTAAGCCTGAACGCATTGTAAATCATTTTAGATTAAACCGAATGCATACAGGAAAATGTAAAATCAGATGCAACTAGAGGATCCAAGCGCAGTACGGGATAAAAATAATGTAGGCGATTCATCAGGGATACTCAAACCACATGGCTTGGATGGGGGACTGGGGAGACCACGAGCTGTGAATAAAGTACAGTAGTATTTTTAATTCTACTTGATTTCATGTGGTGTTAAAATGTGCTAAACAATTTTAGGTCTCTTAAACCAGCCCTTTGTTTTGTCACCCTATTCATGAAAACAGCGCTGGTTAGTTTTTGAAAGGACCTTTTCAGTTTTCACTACGAGGTCAAAGTAGCAAATTGAATTTTATTTGAATACATATGCATTGAAAACAAATGCTTCCAATATGCTACATTCTCAGTTTTTTCATTAAAATGCAAAAGTCCATTCATCTTCGGAGCTTTCTGACTCCCGCCCATAGACAGCAACGTAACCGTCATTCTGCGCTTTGAATGTCAGTTACGTCGCTGTCTATGGGGGGGAGTCAGAAAGGTCACTCATCAAAACTATCTTAATTTGTGTTCCGAAAATGAACGGATGTCCTAGGGTTGTCGGACGACTTGAGGGTGACTAATTCATGGCAGAATTCCAGAACACATTCTTTCTTTACTATAGACCAGTTTGGAAAACGTTTTAACATAACACAAATGTTTGAACAAAATACAACCCACAGAACATGTATAACTGAATCAAAGTGTGTAAGATTAAAAAATATTTAATAAAACCGGAAACTGGAGGTGCGTCTGGACCAGTGTTTACATCTTGCAAAGTGGTCTATAACATGGGTGTTTGGATTTGTTGCATTGCTGACATGCAGCACAACTTGTATGACATGTGTTAGGGTCATGAGTTCGATTACCAGAAATGCATGACTTTGAATAAAAGTAAAACAAAAAAGTTCAGGCGGGCCACTGAAAACCTTGTTATAGTCTGGGCTATACTTTGAGCATCCCTGACCTAAGATATTATACATTCAAAGAGGCTTAGCATGTGTTTTATGAACCGGGAATCGGTTTACTCTGCTCTCTTGCAGCTGGGAAACACAATTTTGGCCAGACTGGGTCCAGTCCTAAACGCAACGCTACTATCGGTAAGCCATTGAGCTCAGGCAGAGTGTGCAAATGTAATGCTTGAACAGCAGGCCTGTGTGTGAGCAGTGAGCACCAGTATGAAGGAGGCAGTCGCTGTGTGTTTCAGATCTGTCTGTGTTCGTCTGTCTCTGCCTGTGCTTAAGCTTGGTGTTATTGGGTTGAGTTTGTTTGCTCATTTCCTCCCACTGTTGCTACCCTGATCTGTGTTCTCGCTTTTGTCCTTCACCTAAAGCTGTTTGCAGTTATCACCAGCTTCAGTAAATGTGTTGGCATGCATATACTGAGAATGCCAAAATCATGAAGAAAATGTTTCTTCATGTATTTATATTTGTACAGTATATATGAATTTATTATTTATGAATTGGTATTTTTTTGACGTGAATCTGTTTTATGATGCAAATGTGAAACAACTCAAACGAATGCTCAATCTGCAGAGGTCTTTTATAAATATATTTATTTTTATGTGAAGTTCTCAAAAAGGATGATCTATGAACCAGAGCGATGCTGGGTTCCCTCGTGACCTCCGTGGCCTTGTCTACATTTAATCTGCGGTACTTAACCCGAGGTTGCTCCAGGAGGACGCTCCCTGTAGAGTATTGCAAATTGCTTTGAATAAAAAGCGTCGGCTGATTAACAGTTTCCTAAATGAATAGGGATATTATCAGTGTACCCATGGGGACAGATTAAATAAAGAAGGGTGGTAAAGTGACAAAACAAGAAAGCGAATTTATCGGAACATTTTTCTAGCTATTATCTAGAGGGGTGAAGAACGTAGCATTAAAAGCGCACGTTTCAATAGATCATCCAAACATGATTTAGACTGTTCTTAGACATTCAATCCAGACCTAAAGAGCTGCTTTGAACACATTCGTTGTTGATGTTTCTCATGTTCTTCTTTTTCCTCTCAGAGCGAGTTCCGCGCATGAATAACACCCAGCTGGCCTCCACGGGAACGCTGATCTCCAGCAAGCACAATAGTTCTGGCTTTCATCCCTCCCTCTCTCACTCCTTCCACAACCTCGCTCAGCTACCTCCATCATACGAGACTGTCATGAAGCCAGAGCTCAATCGCTACAGCTCCCTCAAGAGATTAGGTGAGTGTGTGACTAAAAGTGGTATGTTATTTCAGAGCTTTGTTAGTGCTCAGAGGCTCTCTGTGACGATGTAGTGGCATGCTAATGGGCAAATGTTGAGTGTCCCATATGCTTATTGCAAATTTAAATTGCAACTCCATTATAAAAAATTGCTTTTGAAATTGAAGGATACACTAATCGTATGTTTTCTTGAATACAGAGAGAAACCTGGATGAATATTCTGGATATTACAGCTCCAAGCGAGGGCCCAACAATGCTCCGCCCAGCTTCCATTCCTCCCAGCACCACCTGCAGTGGGGCGGTGACTTTACTCTGGGTTCAAGAGGTACCCTACCGCTAAACAAGTCCCACACCCGAATCCACGTGCCAACTTCCACCCCCAACCCCTACCCTTTACCCCAGTCACAGTACAACCCCACTTTCGACTCCACGAGTAAGCCGCCTCGCCGGGTGATGTCTCAAGACCAGCTTCTGGCGCTGGGGGACGGTAACACTCTCTCACGCCTCTCCAAAAACCAGCAGCATCAGTATTACCAACCCATGACCACCAGCAAGAGCGCCAACAAGCAGACGTTGCGCAAGTCTCACGAACGCCTCCTGGTGTCGCCGGACCACCTAGAGGAGAGAATGATGGGCGGTGGGATGATGCCACCCATGCCCCGTCTCACCCACCACCAGAAAGCGCAGTCCCAGCAGAACGTGTGCGTGACACCATCACTCGACCGCCATCACATGATCAAAATGAATTCGCACCCTACCTCCGGCCGCGAGCAAGACCAACCGCACTTGTCGACCGGTCACGGGGCTTTGAAATGGGGGGAGGGCCACGGTTCCGGAGCGATGGGCCACAGTGCGCGCAGGATGGCCTTTGCCACTAAGCGGCAGAACACCATTGAACAGCTGCACTTCCTCCCTGGAGGTGGTGGGGGAGGGGGCATGGGGGTGGGGGGAGGTGGTCAGTCACTAAGAACAGGGAGCAAGAATGAAGTGACTGTGTGAGAAGTGAAAGAGGAAAGATGGCTGAGGAGATGATGGACGGATTAGGTGTGACTGCGCCAAAACGGAGGCAAGACAGTGGAGTATGAAGAAGGCTTTTGAGCGGAGACAGAAATGAAGAACGGGAACAAGGAAGGGAACCACGGCTTTGATATGAGGGTGTAAAGAAGGCTCATTAGAAGAAATGGCAAAAGCTGTGAATTAGAGAAGGATAGAGGGATGTGAAACTATATCAGTTGTGATTTTGTGCATCCCCACATTGCCAAATTCTGAAAAATACATAAAGAGGGGGGTCCGAGATCCTCTTGTGTGTGCCATGTAGTGTTCTGACAGCACCATTCAAACATAAGATGCAAATATAAAACAATGTCAAAAGAGTTAACTATAAATTTAAATAGGGCAAGTTTGTCTCTAGTTACAACATTCTAGCTTAATACCTTGATGTAGAATCGGTTTATTAGCTGTTTTCTGTTCATGTTGAAATCGACAGACAGGATCTTGCCTTAGAGTTCACTGAAACATTAGAAGATTTTTGGTTTGCGATTCAACAGAATGACATCGCACATTGTGGATGTCATGGAGGTGTGTCTTTGTAAAACAAGGCAACGATGGGATATGCTGGATGATACTAGGAAGCCTTCCAAAAGTACATTGAATTACCTCGTGGAGACTAATATTTGACTATTCTCAAAACAGATGACTTGGGAATGGATTGTGACTCGAGGAGAGTGAGAAGTGCAAGTTGAGTTTGCCATCCAGTGACAACATTGACAGCTACTGGCATTCCCTGCACAGAAGAAAGCTGAAAATGTGAAGGACATCAAAAATGTCACTTGTTTTGTGACTTGACTCTTTAGTCTGCACTGTTATATAAGTCCAAATGTCATCAGCCATATTAGACGCTTATTCATATGATATACAACAAAAGGGAAACATTTTCACTGAGAGTTCATATATTGGAGAGTTTTTAGGCTCTTACACTGTCTGAGACTGTGAATCCCTCAAGTTGACATGAATAATTGTCACAGTTTGTTGTTAATATTTTGCATTGTGGATAACATTTTGGCTGTTTTGTAATACCTTAAAAAGGAAATCTGATCATATAATTGATTGATGCATAAATCATGTAATGCAATCTGGACTAAAAATGCAATCGGCAAAAACTAAAGAGATTTGGAATTTGGAAAAACTAAAGAGATTTGGAATTTGGATTTTACTAAGTAATTTCAGCCTTTACATTTGATAGATAAAATCTGATAAAAGCCCCGCCTCTTTCTTGCATGTTTGACCAATCAAAGGACAGCAAACTATGACAGCATCAACCATTCTAAAGTTGTTAGGGTTGTTCTGTTATTTATGAGCATTTAAGAGCAGAGGATTAATTATGGGCATGCAGCAAAAAAGACAACACAGTTTTCAAACTTCATTTGCAACAAGCTGTGCACTACGTAAGGTTGTATTAAAGGGGGACGGGGTTTGGTGTCACAGTGGACAATTTAATTCAAGGGCTATTCTGATACTAATTTGTGTGTGTCTGTGCTTCCGTGTTCTGATGGCTTTTTATCTTTTTCTGTGTCAGTATTGGGGACACGGTCATGCTGAACAGAGGCTACATGCCAACGAGTGTACAAAACTACTGCTACTTCAACTTAACACTTTGTGTCACACTACGATGCATTAATAACTAATCGATGCGTTAGGATTTAGAAGTATAAAAAGGTGTCTTGTTTAACTATATTATACAAAAGTGTCTTTTTGTTAGCAATTATTGTGTGTTTTTCTACTGTCTACGCATCAAATGGACAGCGTTGTAGTGGAATGTGTGAGAATGACTGGCTGAGGAAGGTTACTGGGCCATACTATAGTACTTTAGATCACTCTGCAATGTTTAAGCTTTTATTAACTTTAACCGAAGTTAAATCTGTTAAAAAAGAAAAAAAAAGAGGAAAAATTCAAGTCAATCCCGAATGTTTATTGCCAATTTACATGCCAATTTATGTGCTTATAAACATACATATATATATTTCATATTCTTAATCATTATCATCATGAACTTATTTTTTACTCTGTGATTTTAGAAATTGTTTTCAGTTTTTGGTTTCTCTTCATTTGACTTTCTAGTGAATTCTAACTTTTGTCAACAAAAAAGCAGATGCAATCAAAGTGAAAAGACAAAACGCATGAAGATGTCAAAGCCAGTGTTGATGATGTCATATTGCTGACTTCTGATGTCAAGGTGTGTATGTGTCCAGTTTGTGCGTCTGTATTTGTGTGCTTGTGTGTATTTCAGTGTCTATTTTGGAATGCTTTATCTCACATTTTATTTGACCTTGGATCAATTTCAGGTCGGAGAATGTGCATTTCAGAAAACCCAAGGGATATTAAACCCTAAATATGATTTTATTTTTTAAATGAGTGTCTCTTTGAATGCAAAAAATAAATAAATAAAACGTTTTCATTTTCATTGCTGCATTCACCAAAGTTTTGGGGAATATAACTGAGAGAAAAACATTTAATGTTATTTTCAGTAATAATGTGATTTTTCTTGCCATAAAACACAAACTTTGTTGTAAATGTTTATTTTCTGGGCAAAGTAACAACTGCATAAACTATTTACAGCAAACGGCTTTAATTATTATTTTTAAATAAAATCTTCACCACTAAGAAACATGAAATTGTTTTTTGTTTACATTGACTGGATGTATGTTGAGATAGAGAGCATCAACTGATGAATCCGGAGGTTTATGATGATGTTCATATTTGCTTTACGTATACCTCAGCTATTTTCATTTTTGCCCTAAGGCTTTTATCATAACTTGTTTTAAAACTAAAATAATAACCATTTGATTACTCAAATCTTTATTCTGTAAAATATTTTTTCTAATTATTCCTTCAGAAGGTTAACTTTACTTAAAATACGACATTTACACGAAGTGCTTTTTGTGTTCTTCCGTGTCTTTGATGTGACATTTTAGCATGGTTTCAGTGGGACACCGAAAAGGCATTACCGGCACTCGCCATTTTGAGGGGCAGAGTGGGCGAGGACCTTATGTTCGGGTAGGGTGGGGGGAGACGACAGCATGTTGGTAAAATGGCTTCAGAAAAGTGCTATGCCCATTACTCACATCGTCAAGTGTGTTTTTCGTCGCGCGCGGTGTGCGTGTTCTTTGACAACGTCAGAAAGCAGTGCGATATGTAGAAGCCACGCGCCATTTGTTTTTCAAGTTCAACCATTCCGAGTTGTTTTAGAACCATCAAACATAACCAACATATCGAAGTAAAGTAGAGCGTGTCGGTGCTTTTTTCGCGAACATATGTTATTATTCTGTCATCCTACCCTTAAAAACTCATATAATAATGACATAAACCTGTGAATGACAATGAAGCTTTTCTTTGCCCTTATTTTACAACTCACTGGTTCACTTGGCTAGCGCAGTAATGTCGGACGCTTTACCATGTAACGCCACCCGGAAGTTGTATGACTGCCCGGAAACGACCACTGTGAGGCGAACAGAAGAACCCGAGGGAAGACGGGGGCACTAAAAATTGACACGGGGCGGAAAATATTTGGCCGACCATAATCCGTTGAAAAATACGCGCAAAACTGACCAGACGGACAGTTTCTGTTAAAACCCCACGTTGATAATAATACGGCGAGAGACTGAACGTTAGCGAGATCAACCAGCGGAAATCGGGGTTTGTTTAACGGATCGAAAGCGATGGAGAGGCCTCCGAGAGTGTTTTTCCACGGGATGAGGAAAAATGACCTGCTAACCTGAAATCGGAAACCGCCTTTGTGCACATCTACGCTTTCGGCGCCCTTTTCGCATAAGTTATTTTCACGCTTTGCTCTTCAACGGGACTTTCTCCGTTCACGTGCAGGTGCGAAGCCCAAACATTTGAATTCATTTTGTTGCTGTGCAAAAGGGTACGACGTATTTATTAAGCTAGCTAAAAGGCTAGCGCAGTGGAGAGCGCTGATAGCCCGAATTCGTCTGACCTGCTGTCGGCACTCACAGTCTTGTTTATGTTACTGTTTTTTTGACATTTAGTTTGCCCTTGCGTGACAAGTAGAATGCATGCTTTTATGCAGAATTGGGGTAGATTGTTGCCAAGTTATTGGTTAATGAAACGAGTCTAATTGTGATTTATTGCAAAACTTTTTGGTGTGCCATAGAGGGATGTGATTGAAAAAGGGAATCCGGCTCTCCCCCTCCCTCATCCCCCTGCAGTCAACAAAATTATACCGGAGAACAATCGGCGCGTTTCCTTCAAGCTCTGAAGGCCTCGGTAAGTTTACGTTACTTGCCGTTTTTAATTGTGGCGGAATTAATATCTTGTCTGTGTCTGTAATGTTGACATTAGCACCCTTGAACTGATGACAAGACCTCATGATGTCGTCTTTTGATTTTCTTTGCTCAGTTTTACACACAACGTGCTGAGTAAAGTTAAAAATTGTGACATTGGTGTAGTTGTGCATGTTAGGTTAGGTAAGGTTAATTGAGACCTTTTTGTTTTGTAGTACTTGCACGTTATTTATAGTACAACAAATTGAGATTTTGTGATTATGGAACATATGAATGTCAACCGTTTGGTGTTATGTCGGTGTTTTTTCGTAAAGTAAAAAGCTAACGCTATTTTTACACCTGACGGGCATAAATTGAATATATTTTTGTTCCTTGTTTTTTTTAACTAAGTTAAGTTGCTGACTTGTCCTACATTTGTTATTGTTGATAAAGTTACTCCAGATGAATTAATTCATTAGTTGACCTATTTTGCCATTGTAAAAGGAGTTGACTGTTTATGCATTTATAAAGTACAGACATTTTATTCTCTGTTTTGTATTCAGTTTTGGAGAGTATGTTATACATGTTCATTGTGTGCCATAACAGCATGCTTATTTGGCCTAAAGAAGGCACAGGTCATCCTAGTCCTAGATGAGGTTGATAGTTTTATACTAATACAAATGTAATACAAAAATCATGTTTGATGTGGGTGCTATGTCAGTGCTACAGTACAGTATTTGATGTCATTGCATATTCTTATTGTGACTGCTTTATTGCTTGTTTTGTCAAGATTTCCTTTTATACTGTTTGACATCTGTTTTGCCTCTTCTAATTATGTGTGTGTGTTCTACATGAATAATGCTTAGTTGTGTAGTGTCCTTTTTTACCTGTATTTCCAATTATTGATTTGTTTTGCCCTAATTTATTCATTTATTTATTTAATTACAATCTGAGAGTTAATGCATTGGTAAAGTCGAGATACTTTTGTTACCCGATTGTTTATTCAGTTATATGTACATGAAAACAAGTAATTACAAGTAAGTAACAAGGTAACAAGAATTGTTGTTAGATGGAGTTGATAGCGCAGTGCTAATTTTAAAATGGACTATTTAAATATTCATAAGTATTTATAGTTTCAGTGAGCTGTCAGTATTACTGTACAGCAGGGGTCTTCAACTACTTTGCTTTGAGGGCCAGATTCCAAAAGTATAAATAGGATAAGGGCCAGTTTTTTACCGTATCATCATTTCTTCTGTTATTTTGTATTTCTGTTATTTATTGCATTTTGCTCCTTTTATACTGTTTTTGTTACTTATAGGTCATATATTAAAACACGCACACAAATATTGCATCCAGTATTTGCGCCTTTTCATTATATTTAATTAAAAGGGATATTGTCTTTTTAATTGTATTTTATATTCCTTAATGCTTTAGTTTATGCTTAATAAACTAAAATAATGCTTAATGCCCCCAGTACTTCCAAGCTGTGGGTGGCATTGTTTTTTTCAAGATGTTTATGAAGATATTTTGTTAAATTAATAAATGTCAAAAACGCTAATACATTGAGCACAAAAGTAAATAAAGCAAATCAATTGGTCTGTGCAAGAAACGGAATGCTATTTTCATAGATATGGCTGTTATTGCATATTCGGGTGAGTTCCAATCACATTCATGTGCCCCATGCACTTAGAAGGGCAGATCCTTTTGGGGGGAGATGAACAGCTGTTTTCGTAAATATAGCTGTTTAAATAATACATAATAAATGCAGTACTAAAAACAACAGTTTTCCCTTATCTGAGACAACAGTTCACGTGGTGTAGTACCCTTCCTGCAGTTACTTTCAAGGGCAGAAGACTCATTTCGGAATGTGACCTATCGTGGGCGCAAACCGACTGCCTGTGGCTGTGGATTTCCGATTATAACGTTTTAAATAACATTACGTTTCTTGGACAGACCGATCTAATCGCTTTATAAGACGTCAATTGTTATGAGCCGCAGGAATTACTTTCATATTAAATTTACCGGCGTTTTGGACTTTCAAAGATGTGGCGTCTCAGAACGTGCATTTCTTAAAGCACACCATTCTTTTAAGTCTCTCCACTCATTTGAAATGTTAAGGCGGGCCAGGTAAAGATGATTGGCAGTTGACTAGCCCTGCTGTACAGTTTGTCAGTATGTCAGCATTGCTGCTTCTTTCTGCTATTAATATTTCTATTTATTGATCACTTTATTTATTGATCAGTGTTAATGTAATGTATATAGGCCCTGTTTCATATACGAGGTTTAAGGCTAATCTCAAAGGTCCAGTGTGTATACAATTATTTGTTCTGTTGAACACATGTGGAAGAATGTGGGAAACTAAACCGTTCTGCGGCACTACTGACTATAGTATTTTTTTCTGTACTATGGAAGTCAGTAGTGCCCCATAAGTATGGTTAAAACATTCTTTCAAATATCTTTCCTAGTGTTAAGGTCTTTGCACATACAGTCCGAAATTTACGTACGCGTTTTTTCGTATTAGGCTTTCGTTTGTACGGTGTCTCTGAATTGTTAAAGGCCACTCAAAATGCTTGACGGATGCAAAAAACGCAGAAAATCGAATCCGGTCCGAATTTTTTTATGATGGACGAAAATATCGGAGACAGTGTGTAAATGTGATTGACACAACGTGAGGTCGTATTTATTTTTTAACGTGCGGAAATTTCGGACGAAAATTTCAGACTCAATGTGCAATGGGCTTAAAGCAAAACGTACACAAAATGTACACAGGTTTGGAACAACTGGAGGGTAAGTACAAACCCGATTCCAAAAAAGTTGGGACACTGTACAAATTGTGAATAAAAACAGAATGCAATGATGTGGAAGTTTCAAATTTCAATATTTTATTTAGAATACAACATAGATGACATATCAAATGTTTAAACTGAGAGAATGTATCATTTTAAGGGAAAAATAAGTTGATTTTAAATTTCATGGCATCAACACATCTCAAAAAAGTTGGGACAAGGCCATGTTTACCACTGTGTGGCATCCCCTCTTCTTTTTATAACAGTCTGCAAACGTCTGGGGACTGAGGAGACAAGTTGCTCAAGTTTAGGAATAGGAATGTTGTCCCATTCTTGTCTAATACAGGCTTCTAGTTGCTCGACTGTCTTAGGTCTTCTTTGTCGCATCTTCCTCTTTATGATGCGCCAAATGTTTTCTATGGGTGAAAGATGTGGACTGCAGGCTGGCCATTTCAGTACCCGGATCCTTCTTCTACGCAGCCATGATGTTGTAATTGATGCAGTATGTGGTCTGGCATTGTCATGTTGGAAAATGCAAGGTCTTCCCTGAAAGAGACGACGTCTGGATGGGAACATATGTTGTTCTAGAACTTGGATATACCTTTCAGCATTGATGGTGCCTTTCCAGATGTGTAAGCTGCCCATGCCACACGCACTCATGCAACCCCATACCATCAGAGATGCAGGCTTCTGAACTGAGCGCTGATAACAACTTGGGTTGTCCTTGTCCTCTTTAGTCCGGATGACATGGCGTCCCAGTTTCCAAAAAGAACTTCAAATTTTGATTCGTCTGACCACAGAACAGTTTTCCACTTTGCCACAGTCCATTTTAAATGAGCCTTGGCCCAGAGAAAACGCCTGCGCTTCTGGATCATGTTTAGATATGGCTTCTTTTTTGACCTATAGAGTTTTAGCCGGCAACGGAGAATGGCACGGTGGATTGTGTTCACCGACAATGTTTTCTGGAAGTATTCCTGAGCCCATGTTGTGATTTCCATTACAGTAGCATTCCTGTATGTGATGCAGTGCCGTCTAAGGGCCCGAAGATCACGGGCATCCAGTATGGTTTTCCGGCCTTGACCCTTACGCACAGAGATTGTTCCAGATTCTCTGAATCTTTGGATGATATTATGCACTGTAGATGATGATAACTTCAAACTCTTTGCAATTTTTCTCTGAGAAACTCCTTTCTGATATTGCTCCACTATTTTTCGCCGCAGCATTGGGGGAATTGGTGAGCCTCTGCCCATCTTGACTTCTGAGAGACACTGCCACTCTGAGAGGCTCTTTTTATACCCAATCATGTTGCCAATTGACCTAATAAGTTGCAAATTGGTCCTCCAGCTGTTCCTTATATGTACATTTAACTTTTCCGGCCTCTTATTGCTACCTGTCCCAACTTTTTTGGAATGTGTAGCTCTCATGAAATCCAAAATGAGCCAATATTTGGCATGACATTTCAAAATGTCTCCCTTTCAACATTTGATATGTTATCTATATTCTATTGTGAATAAAATATAAGTTTATGAGATTTGTAAATTATTGCATTCCTTTTTTATTCACAATTTGTACAGTGTCCCAACTTTTTTGGAATCGGGTTTGTAAATAATTACAGAAATTTAATTGGGTGAACTATCCCAAAAATATTTAAAATATATCAGTGCCATTGTTTTGTCACAAGATGCACACAAGTAATCTTTTTAAAGACATTCTATAAAAGCAACTTAAATTTCCTAATTTAGCTATTGCATAGTCCTGACTTAAACTAAGCCTTGTCTGTAAAACTGGGCCTTAATGTCATTGTATGCTGATTTTTATAACTTCTTATTAGTTGTATTATAATATAATTTCTACTGCAGTTTCTTCTTGCTCATATTCTTACAGTATATATGTGTGTTGTGTTGTTTAATGATGTGTCTGCTTTGTTTCTTCATGCTGCATTTTTGTGATTGATTGATTGTTTGTTCATTTACTCTTCGTCTTTGTTGTCTTAGTCTTTTGCATTATTCTGCACATTCAGAGCCTTTATTTTCATTTTAAATTGTGATTTTGGATTAGAAAGTTGATAATTTACATTAATTGCAAGTATATGTCATTGCCTTGATGCAATGTTTTGTTATTGTTTAGACATTTTAATGCTTTGATTTAAAAGCTAATGTTATTTTTCTCTTTTTTTTTATTAGGACTGGCAAGGTGCTGTCAACAAACAGGAGGAGGAGGAGGAGGAGGAGGAGGAACTACTAGGTCATAACACTGTGCTTGTGTTTGTGGTCTTCCAGCGGAGGTGTTATAGAAGGAGGTTGGATCCACCCGGTGGACAATCTGACCTTTCACCTATTCACTCCGATTCGAATTGTTGAAGAAAGTTGGTTGTTCATCATTCTTCTCATTAGATGAAGACTTTTCTAAGGACTTCACATATTGGGGTCATTTCCATCAGCATTTTTCAAAAAATACATAAATATAAAAAAGACCCCTCTTTACTTCAATTTTAATGATCTGCAACACTAAAAGATTTGGTTTTCAGTGGTAAATATTTTGTGAATGGTATTGATAGACATGGTTTTAATGTTTTAACTGTAGATGTACTAGTTTTGAAAGACTAACGCATACATCTGTTTATTGCATGATATTGTAAATCATTTTTGCTCTTTTTTTTGTTACTTATTTATAGATAATTATTTAATCCAAAACTTCCACAATTTTACCACATGTAGTGCCCCACTATTATAGCCAAAACATTCTGGGATGGGATGGAATATCACAACATCAAATAAGTAACTTTTTTAGAGACATTTATTCAAAAAAACTTAAGCTGCTAGCAGATTACTTTAAAGCTTTATCTTGATTAATATAGGCCATTTGGTAGAATAGTTAACTTCGCTGCAAACTGCAAAGGACAAAAGAACGGGAAAAATCTTAGGAACATCCCTCAACAGTCAAGAGGGAGATGTTTCAGTTTGGAAAGTACCCTATGGACATTTTAGAAATGCTCAGTGGACACCAGGCTCACCAGTTCAAAGGACTGGGGCTGGAAAGACAACTGCAGCACCAACAACAAGTTCAACTTCAGCACCATCAGCAGCTTCAACAGCAGCAGCACCAACAGAGTGAGGCCTCTGGCAGCCTCCTGTCTGGGCTTGGTCTTGGTTCCCTTCAAGGGTCAAGAAGTAATGCATTTGCCGACTCCTCATCACTGTTTGCCAAAATGAGTGCACCCCCTCCACCTCTTCCGCAACAGACTCAGTCCTCATCGTCACAAAGCACACGTAAATCCAGCAAGATGAGCAGCAGCAGTGGGAGTGGCAGTTCTGCATCTGGCTATCCGCAGTTCCTACGTACCTTTCACCCTGCTGAGGCTGCTTTAGCCCAGGAACAGCTTCATTCAGGAATGGGGCGTTTCGATTTTGCAGGAGGAAGTACTGGAGGAGGCTCTGGAGTAATTGGAGGAGTTGTAACATCTGCTCCACCGCCACCACCCTTGCATCCTGGTCTGTCTGTTCCTCAGCCATCTCCTTTACCATCATCTGCATCACCCTCCTCATCAAGTTCAACCACCACTTCTAATAATCCCCCCAGCAGTTCAGTGGCTGGATTAGTAGGAGCCCAATCTGATGCAAGAAGTTTACACCAGCAGTTCAGTTGCATGCTTGCTGCAAATCAGTACCTTTTCTCTGGAGTGCCCACAAATGCTAGTTTGGAACAGTTTCTAGTTCAGCAGGGACCCCACAATCATCTTGGTCTTACAGACTCCAATACAGGTCTTGCTCCCCCTCCTGCCCTTCATCCTTCTCACACCCATGGCCATCCAGCTCCCCAGCCCCAGCAACAGCAACAGCAGCTGCCACCTCATGCGTTGTCCCACCCACACAGCCATGCCCATCCACACCACCCTCTTCACCCTGCCCCCCAACCATCACCTCTCGGTGGTTTTGATTTTCAAGGCATTCCTGTTCTTTCCTCTAATCAGCTGGCATCACTAATGCAACAAGAAGCAGGCCTCCCTTTGCCACTCCCACTCCATCTCTCTGTACCAAAGGATGATGGGAAAGGCGATAACGGATCTGGGGCTGGAGGAATAGGAGGTAGTGGCAGCAGGAGAAAGAAAGCCATGGCTGGCTACCTGCCCCAGAGGAAGACAGATGGTAGCGGTAGCAGCAGTACTAGCAGTGCTAACTGCCATGGCAGCTCTGGGGCACATGGTCATGATGGGTCCTCTGGTCTTGTGGGAGGAGGTGGAGGGGTTGGTATGAGGGGTCTTAGTGGTGACCCCTCCTCCATCCTCTCCTCGTCAGCACCATCCTCCTCTTCTTCAACTGTCTCCTCCTCTTCTTCCTCTGCCCCATCATCAAACTCTGCATCTGTGCTGGTAACAAATATCTCTCAGAACCCCAAACCTGAAAACCAGCAATCAATGACTCCAAATATCACACAGCCTGAGCAAGAGCCAATCTATCATTGTGGAGAGTGTGGCAAGTCTTTTTCTCATCTCCCAAGTCTTCGTCGACACATACGCTGCCATGAAGATGGTGGTAATCGTCCCAACAGCAGTACAAACTCAAATCTTCAACATCAGTCAGATCTCCCCCACTCAACACAGGATGGCATTTCTCAAGACGCTCACCACCAGCATGAGCAAAATCCAGACCGATTGTCTTCCGCTTGCTCAAGTCCAGATAAGTCTTACTGTTGTAATGAATGTGGAAAGGGGTTCAAAAAAAGAGGTCACCTCCTCCAGCATGGTGTTATCCACTCTGGAGATCGTCCATATGCCTGCTCTGTCTGTGAGCGTTCATTCAACCGCCGAGAGTCACTCACCCGGCATGAAAAAATTCACGAAGAGAAGCCCTACCGGTGTCCAGCATGTGGCCGTTGCTTTAGAGAGAGCACTTCCTTGCTCAACCATGCTGCCTCTGGAAACTGTGGCAAGCCAGGGAGGAGATCCAGAAGCAGTGATGGTAGCTCAATAAGTTCAGTAGACAGCAAAGTTGAAAATGATTTCCAAGGTGGACAAATGAGTGATGCAAAAGAACTGGTGTTCTGCAAAAATGAGGATGGCACAGCAGGGATGTCCTGTGACAGCCTGTATACACAGGGAAGAAGCGGCAGCCAAAATCCAGTGGGCAAAACTGAAGAGAAATATAATCCTGAGTATTCAAGAGATCCTTATCAAACATCATACAGAGTTGATGACTACCGTCGCCAACAGGGTAACCCGTCATCCTACTCTGGAGACTCATGTAGCAACAGCATGTCAAGTCCAGCTCTCAGAAAAGCTCCATTAGCCCCAACACTTCTTCCACATCCTCAAAATCAGCACCATCACCAACAGCAGTCTCATCTTCCTCTCTCTTCTCTTTTGGATGACTCTGAAGATGAAGTCACAAGTAGTGCCATGTCTGCAATTGCTGCAGCTGCTGCCGCCTCTGTCTTGCCTGCTGAGATGAACAATACTGGTGGACGAGAAGAACGGAGGGACATCATCGGAGGTCTGTTAGGAGGGCTTGGCTTCGGGTCAATGGGCCCCTCTTCATCCACATCTGCAGGTAATGGTGGAAATGAAGAATGCCTCAGTGGATCAATGATACCCTTATCTCACCCCACCCAACAGCAGCAGCAGCAGCCTCCTAACTCACAAAATGCCAATCCTAATGCCAAACCCAAGCGGCCACGCAAACCCAGACAGAAAAGAGAGCCTAGACCTGGTGGGACTCCAGGAGAAGGAGTTAAACGTCGGAGAAGCAATCCGGGCGGGGCTGCTGGAGATGGTTCAGAAAGGCCTTATTTGTGCACTGTTTGTGGGCGGGGCTTTAGCAGACGTGAAACTCTACGTCGTCACGAACGCGTGCACACAGGGGAGAAACCTTTTCATTGTGACATCTGTGGAAAAGACTTTAGAGAACCTTTTCACCTCACCAAACATCATACTGTTCACTCGGGGGAGAAGAACTACAAATGTTCTCTCTGCGGAAAAGATTTTGGATATGCACAGAGTCTAAAAAGGCACGAAAAGCTGCATCTAAGAGGTGATTTTAAGCCAAGGCGAAGTAAAACCAAATCTGCTGCAAATCAAGCCACTGCTAATCAAGATCAACCCAATCAAACCAATCAATCCAACCCTGGCGCTTATTACTCTTATTCTCAGGATAGTAAAGTTCAAGGATCTAATGCTAGCACAAGTAACCAACCCCCACCTAAGCTGTACACATGTGAGATCTGTTGGAAATCTTTCCGCCATCACTTCCACCTGACCGCCCATCACCAAGCCATTCATGAACATGGTGGGGAGAAACTCTTTTCATGTGAAGTGTGTGGTAAGGCTTTCTCTTACTCCAACAGCCTGACAAGACATCGATTATCTCAACATGGATTGTCTCGTATGGGGCCAACAACACAACCAACAGGAACTGAATCTATTGGAACTGCCCCATCTGTTTCAGAAAGTGAGGCGGCAACCAATGCTCTCCTTCATATAACACCTGAAAGTGGAGGTCATGGAGGACAACAGCCCCATTCAACAATCGCTCACACACAGCATCCACAGACTGCTGGTTATTCCCCTCTTTTCTACACTCCTGAGTCAGGACATCACAGTTCAAATGTATCCTCACACCCCCAACATCTGCACTACTCCAACCCCAATATGGGTCCCCTACCGCTTCAGCAACCATTAAACGGGAAGGGGCAGCTTATTTATTCAGGGGTTCCAGGTAACACCCTTCATTCCACTCCACCTCACATCCACATCTCCCCACCCCACCACTCTCAGCAGCACCACCAGCAACAGCACCCCTTCTCAATGCAGTCTCAACATTTACAACAAAGCCCTCAGACCCAAGAGGATGCCACCCAGCGGAAGAAGAAAAAAAAGAAGAAAAAATATCAGCCAACTGGTGCTTTGCCGTCAATGAGCGCATTCAGTGCTTACGAAATTGCCAGGAGGCAAATATACCTAAAAAGAAAAAAATGCAGGCTCCAGCAGCAGCGAAAAAGGAAGAAGTGGATGGCTCAGCTGAAGTGGGCCAAGTTTACTGGAGGAGGACTTGGAATAAGTGTCGGTGGAGGCACGTGGCGTGTGGGGCGGTTAAGGTTTAGAGGCCTGAGGTCTCTCATTGTCCCCTTGAGGTCACACTCCTGTCCTGTCTGTCCCGTCACCACTTTTACAAGCCGCATATCTCTTTCAGTTCACCGTGCATCCAGGCATCCGGCGAGAAAACACGGCCGACATGCCCGTCTGCACTGCATAGTCTGTGGAAAGCGTTCGCGAAGGCTACTGTCAGCTCTTCGTCATCGGGCCTACCACCTTTCTCAAGGGACTTTCTCTTGCTCTCGGTGCCCCTCTCGCTTTTGGAATGACACTCACCTGCAGCGCCACAAATTTGCTTGTCGACGTGTCCGTAGAGGATGCAAAATCTCAATAAAGGGGACTAACATTGAGAGGGCCGAGGACCAGATTGAAAGATCGACAGTTGTGTCAGGCTACAGGCACTAAGTAAAATTGACATCTGTAAGAATAAAAGGCCTTAAAATCATATTTGGAGGTGAGGATAACATGAAAGTAGGCATAAAAGCACCACACAATCAACTCCTTAATCGTGTGGTCAGACTTTAACCATGGGAGTGCCTCTTACAAAAAAGACTGCTGACATAAAAATAAGCCTGGACCTAAAGAATCATCCATTGTAGACATGGATCTCTAACACGGTTTCTCCAAAGGGGAAGAATATTCTAGATCGTTTTTATTTCTTTTGGTAGCACCTTTGTTGTAATGGTAGCATCTTTATCCTCTAAAAATACATTCATTATGTATTTTCTTGACTTTATTTGTGCTGCAATGATGGATGCATACCAGTGAAAGTGAACTAATCTGAAGTAACAATCTATTCTTTAAACTAGTTCCCCCTCCAATATTCAGATTTTAACGGTATCGCCTTTGTTTACTCTGATATACGTAGCTTTTTGTTCCTTGTGGTGTTTTTTTTCCCCGTTTTGCTGTCTTCATGTTGAAATGCAAATGTTTGACCTGAAACTGAAAGTTACTGGTTGAGAAGCAGATAAAGTACATAGCGTGTGTATTCACTTTGAACAACTGTTGTTAGGACACTTATTGTTCAATTGAACCGTGTCTCAGAGATAAACCATCAGGACTCGCTGCAGTGAAACTGTCAAAATGTGCAAAATGTTCTGCAGAGCTGATGCAGAGGGGACAGAATGGTGTTGTTAATGCCATGTTCCTGTGTTTAGTGTCACCTGTTTTTCAAGAAATATGTAATGAACCTTTACAGGTGTTTCTATGGCAAGTGTTAATGTCTTTGATTGCGAGATTGGCTTGAGGGACTGAGGTATAGCCAGTCTGTACTGTACAATGCGTATTATATTTTATTATGTAACATTTGTGTTCTTTCTTTTTTTATTATTCAAAGTATAAGTTCGTTTTTTTAATCATTTTTACTATTTTAGGGGTGGGTGGGTGTGTGGCAGGGTCTGTAAGTGTAAGATGTGGGGAATATATGTATCAGTGTGATTTTTATTCCCTGCCCCTGTAACCCAAACCACAGTTTAGCCCAGCTTTCCCAACACTATTGTATTCATTCTCAAAACATTACTTAGCTCTACTGTTCCAATGTTTTCCTCTCAGTAAACTAAAATATAAATACTAAACAACTGTTTTCTTTTTCTGAGCTAACAGAGATGTTGGGTTCCTCAGAAAACAAATAAAACCATGTCAAAAAATGTCACCCAATAGTATTTGTTTTAAATTGTTGTACACCACTGGTCAAAGGTTTAGGGTAACTCATTTTGTATTATTTTTCCACATTTTAGTAAAATAATAAACTAATCAAAGCTATGGAGTAAGGCAAATGGAACTATGGGAAGTATGTTGTGATATTTTTAATCAAGATTTTTTTATATTGTAGCACCTTTTAGGAACTTGAGGTATTCTGTGATGTTTTTTAACTGTATTAAAGGGATAATTACACCAAAATGAAAATGATTTCGTCATTTCAAACCTGTATGACTTGTTCTTCTGCAGAACAACCGAACAACAGCAGTACCCATTGACTTCTATTACAAAACCAATGCAAGTCATTGGGTACCGCCGTTGTTACCAACATTCTTCCAAATATCTTCTTTTGTGTTCTGTAGCAAAGAAAGTCATACAGGTTTGAAATGACGAGGGTGAGTAAATGATGACGGAAGTTTCATTTTTAGGTGAACTGTCCATCCATGCTGGGCTTACTTTTGTACATTTTGTCTAAACTAACTTTAAAAATCCTTTAAAAGCCTTCGAATTAAAAGGTTTTAAAAATCACGATAAACTTTCCAGTCAAGTTATTTTAAACTATTGACCGTTTTGCATGTTTATTAAACTGGTGAGCAGATTTTTTTTATTTGTTATTTATAGCATATAGGTTAAATGATTTATAAACGGTGAGAGCCAGGTGTTAAGCACCTGGTGCCATGGTGTTGTTCTCGGCTGCATGGGGGTGTTTACAGTTCATGTGTTTTGGCACATGCCCTGTGTGTGCCACACTCGAGTAGAGGTGGAGGTAAGAATGCCTTTAAGCGTGGGTTGCTTTGGTGTGTCAGGGGAACACAACCGTCTGCTCACTTATTGCATCTGTCTGTGTATTCAAGCGAAAGTTTAATGAGTTCAGCACAGGGCATCAGCTCACATGATTAACTAAAATTAACATGGAAGTTGAGATTGCTAACTATGTCCTCTAGATGGCGGTCATGTATTATGTGTGGCAGTGGGCTCGGAAATTTAAATTGATTTGCCTGCAAGGTTGTTGAAAAGATTTATCCTACACAAAATATTGGTGTTTCTGTAAGTGTTCTTATTTCTTATTATCCTGATAATAGAATTTGTGTGAGTTGTTCTCAACCTGTCATTCATTATTTAATTTTTAGTTTATACATTTTTTCCCAGCACTATTGTCCAAACAATAAGTTATTTCCACTGCATGGCTCAACCTGGATTAGGTGTTAAAACAAGGAATGACCGATTTCTTCTATTGGACAGGCAGACCTTGCAGGTACTCTCTCTTTCTCTCTCTCTAATCCACATTTGTTTTTCTGTTTTGCTAAAGTAAAATTTAATTTAATAAAGTAATTTAAGAAACAATAGAAATTTCTGAAGTGTAGGTTTTTTCAGATAAAACCCCATCAAAACAATGAAGTGATAAGAATAATGTTGTGAATAAAGAAAACGAAATCAAATCAAAGCAATGTTATATTTTAGTATCTTCAAAGTAGCTACTGTTTGCCTTGAACTTGCCTTGAAAATGTAGCATTTTATCAGACAGAATCTTCACATCTCACCTGGAGATGCTTTTTAAACAGTTATGAAGTAGTTCCTATTCTGGGCTCTTATTGGCTGCTTTTCCTTTTATTTAGTCCAAATCATCCATATCATGTACAATTGTAGTTTTCTAATAAGTTATGTTTTGACTACAAAACAATTTCAAGTATAGAAACAAATGCATTTAGATACATTTTTTTAAGATCACACATTTCACTCAAGCGATCCTAAACTCAAGATTTCAACAAATTATTGATCAAAAAGTGAGAGAACCCTGCACATGCCTTTTAAAATGCAAGCATGTGTGCTGTACAGTTAGAAATTTAATAAACATTGTTTTATGTTACTAAATAGTTACGTCTATGTTATTTTTGTTTCATTCACGTGCCTAAAGGTACATAGAACATAATGCAGCACTCCGTGCCTATTTATGCATACAAGATGATGATGATCACATATTTGAGCATTATTTCAAAAGCGCTCCCTTTTAACCGTGCAATTGTAACATTGTAGACAACGTTGTTGTTTTTTAAAGATGCACATTAAACGTACGCCAATATGTCATTATTTATAACGTGTGTTGACGGAGCTTTCTTTTTATTTGTTGTAATTTTTCAGCACGCAAGGGCAGATTCCATCTGATCTCTGCATCTAACAAGAGTTTCCTGCACTAATCCACAAAGATCTCAACAAGCCTCCTTTGCATGTTGTTTTACTCCCAACTCACGCGGCACTAGCATGGGGAAAACATTGGGAGGAGCGACTGACCTAGTTTTGTCCAATAGAAACGCGCGAAGGGCAGATACTGACCTACTTTAAGCCAATCACGTGAAGGAGAGGCCGCCGGTAGGTAGCGATCGCGCGTGCCTGGTCCATGTGCTTTCTATGAGGTCTGGTACTGTCTTTAAGGTACCATGGAAATACAATTGTGTCGGCCAAAACGAAACACTCACGTTTTGGCTTATTGCGACAAGTGACAGCTAGCGACTATGACGAGAATGAATGGATATGATCGTGTTTATTTCTTAGGGATAGTAATCATACAAGAATGTCGATTTGGATTAGAACAGAGCAGTTTAACGATAATAATATGCAATGCAAACAGCTGCAAGTCTTCTGAATCTTTGCAGCCGTTTTATTTTTCTGTCATGTCTCTTCATGCAGTGTCATTCTCACATACGTACAAAATGCTTTCCGTGCAGCCGTGAACTCGATAACGCAATGGAAATAACTTTTGTATGCCACGCAACATCCTTAATGTGCAAATGTATCTTGAGCCTTGTTTTTGATCTTTTTGCCTGACTAAATGCTACCTCCCGCTCATACATTGCAGTTCGATCAATGAAAAATCATCGGCACGGAAGAGGTTAGCAAAAACGGGGGTGGTCTGACTTTAATATTCATGACAGGGCGCATACTATTGGCCGTCACTGCGCGTTTATCAGTTTGTGGGCGGTGATCCAGGAGGTGTGTTCATGAATAATGAATAGCACCGCCCCTCGGTGCCGTTCCCCCGTGAGAGGTGATGTCACGAGCGCTGCCCGTGTACGTTCCAGCTGACTCTTGCTACGATTCCGAGCGCTCGCTTTACCGAGTGCCCGGAGAAAGGAAAGAAAGAAAGGGAGTGCGAGAGAGAGAGAGAAAGAGGTTGCGGAGGTTAGCGACAAAAATAACGAGAGAGAAAGAGAGAGAGAACAACAAAGAAGGCAGAGGAATAATAACAGCCATCAGTCTTAACCATGATAGCTTACGTTTAAATTATTTTTCTATTTTATTTTAAAGCGGAACCATTTTTTTCATTTGCATACATTTGTTTTAAATCAGAGTAAGACATCGATCCTCGATACGGAGTTTTCCCGAGGTCTGTCGATTCGATTTAGTCCGATTTTATAGTTTACTCACAGTTTCCTGCAGACTGTGCACAATTTTTTATCTCTGCCTCCATGGACGTCCGTCTCATTCAACTCATACGTTTTTTCGGGGAATATTTCTGCCCTGGCCGAGACGAGCATCAAATAAACCCGATGACAGTTGTCGACAATTGAGGTGCAATCCCGCCGAAGATCAAAGCAACGATTTCTGCAAACGATAATCGTCAGAATAAAGGGAGACGGTGCGCTTTTGAGAGGATGAAGAACAACTCCAGCCTTTCCACTTGAGCGGACCTTACAGGACGTCAATTCACTTCGCTTTTCCAGTGGGAACGGATTAGGAGAAGCGCTCGAAGAATTGTAAATGTTCGTAAACCTACATCTACATCCTGAGCCATTTATTCAACTGCCAAACTCAGTTTTTAGTACATTTCTGCTTCAGATCGGAACATTATAACCTGCTCACCTGTCTAGTGATCTCAAAAGTTATTTTAACTGACTCAAGCTGGACTTTTGGTGCTCCGCCGAGGAATGTCCAGACCAATTTCTCAGCTATTGCCACCTGACCTTCCGGCAGGGACCAGTCCACAGCTCGGACCTTCTAACCCTGCAGGTACCACCACCAATGGCCACCCGAATAACTCCATGGCCAGTCTAAAATCTCTTCTTCAGCTGCCTATTAAAGGGGACCAGAGAGCAAAAGACTGCTGTGAGATGAAAGGTGACTCTCTCTCTCTCTCTCTCTCTCTCTCTCTCTCTCCTCTAATCCACATTTGTTGTTGTCATTACTGTAACTTCCTTCTATGAAGTCTTGTCAACAAAGTAATTTTTCGTTATGTTTACCCTGTTTATTCACATTTGCATATAGAAAGCACCAAGATAAGTTTTGTTGACTACTGTTTGATTTCTGCACCATCTCTATGTCTGCGACCTTTGCAACCACGAAACGTCTTCTTTTCCACACTCACTTCAATCCAAATGAGAAATTGTTTATGTGAGTTTACGGAATCAATACAGATGAAAGAAATTAAGAGCTTTTACACTGTCTTAAAGGGATTTTTAAAGCTCCCATGGCTGCCATTAAAGGGATGCCGTTGTCAAATACGAGAGGTGTTGTCTGTTATTACGGATGTACACTAAGACGTCCATTGTCTCAAGTGCGCCCTCGTGTGGCCGACATGCGTCACTTCACTTTTCGTTAAAAGTAATTTGGAGGGGCAGGGTAAATGATCAAAATTTTAATATATACAAAAATTTCTTAACTTCACAAATATATTAAGTATATGATCTGTCATTTTCGTCTGGTCACTTTTTAGTGGTTGGTTTGACGCTGTTGAAAACTCCCACTCTTTTAATGTACTGTTTTTTTCTACATGACATACAGCTCTTTATATTCCTTTATTACCCTCTTCTCTATCAGTTAATACGTTGATCATCTATCCATCTCCATATACTGCTTCCACTTCCCTTTAGTCAGAACACTGTTGTTAGGTAAAACGCTGCTTTTTCTAGCGATCACTGTGCGCTTCATATTCCCCAGCTCCATCTTCAAAAGCCCCTTCGTTGAAGATGACAGCTCAGCTCGATGCTTTGAGCTCTTCCCTCAGAATCCCTCGTGCGGCACTCTCATCCGATCTCATTTGCCAAAGCCCCCCCAACCCAATCGCTCATCTCTTCATCCCAGTGACTGGCAGACAGAGAAACTGCCATCTTGGCCTCTGGCATTCCAGCCTTGTGCATGGCATTATGCGCTTCCAAGTCTGCTACAGCTGCGATGGCTTTCTGTTCCGAGCTGTGGTTCAAGGGTCATGTTCTCACATGAGCTTTGTTTATTCATTACACACTGTACGCTGTTATGTGCCGCGCCAGCGCGCATGTGATCAGAAAATACGAATGTGTTTGTGCACATAATAAGCTTTTTGATTTGAGAATAGCCAGAGTTAGAAAACATTCACAGCATAAACATTGTACATTTAAGGAATTTATATGAAATTATGTGATCGATTTACTTTGATCAACTATGAATGAACAAACAAGAACGGATTATTGAAGTATATACACAGGATTCGAACTCATGACTGGGTGTTGCAAGCTCCATGCTCTATATGTCAAAATAAATGACCACCGTTTGTAATGTAAATATGTTTACTCGTCTATAAACTCTCGTTCTTTCTGCTCACAGATAAAGACAAACCTTCGGACTCTGATGAGGATTCGTTGGGTGGAGTCGGGGGCATGAACGGCGGCAACGGCGCCCTTCGCTCCACCAATCAGCCAGCCTTCCTCGGACCGTTGCTATGGGAGCGCTCGTTGCCGTGAGACGGCGGCCTGTTCCAGCTCCAGTACATGGACCTGGAGGAGTTCTTGACGGAGAACGGGATGGGGTGCATGCCGTCGGGGAACACCTGCAGTACGGCCGCCCAGGTGCCCTCCCAGAGCACGCAGTCAGCCGTTCCCAGCCAGAGCTCCCAGTGCCCCCCATCTTCCTCTCCACCGTGCTCTTCCTCCGCTTCCTCCATATCATCCCTGTCCTCTTCGTCCTCGTCATCTTCGTTGCTGGGACTGGACGTGCCGCAGGGGCCCGGACTGCTGGGAGGTCCTGAGTGTCTACATGGTGAGCACCCTAATAAGTTTTTTGTGTGCTGGCCAGCGAGGCCTGTAGCTTGTTATCAGTTGGGTTTGCTGCGCGCTTGACGTAGTGTTTATAAACCGTGCGAAAAAGCTACGTGACAAATGTGCGTGTTTGTGCGATAATGTTTCACTTGCGGTGCGGACTGTGTGTGCATTGGGGCGGACACGAGCAGGAATGTCTATGCGGATCGTGTGGTCTGCACTGATGCATGATGGGATGTCTAAAACTGGACTGCGATGCCAAGAGCAATGCAGGCTTTAAGGGCACAGCTGTGTGTATGTGTGTGGTGGAAGCATTTCTGTACAGCATAATCATTAGAGAAGATAATATCGTACTGTAATATTTGCAGAAGTACCAAATTTAGCCTCGCAAAACAAACGGAAAAAAACCCCATCACCATTTATGTTATTGGTAATAAAAAAAAACAGTCAGCAACATTTACACCCATAATTGGGCACAGTGTTAATGATTTTAAATGATTACTAAGGATTCTGTACCAGTGTTTAATGTTTAAAACTCTGCACATATCGAGGGAGAGGGTACTGGAGATGATGACTGCATTTCTGCATGTTTTGAAATCTCTCCCTCTCTGTGTTCCCTCCCTCCCGCTCCCTCACACGTTGGAGCCATGTGCAGGCGACGCGTCACGTGCTGCTGCAGAGAGCAATGAGAGAGAGAGACAGAGGGGAGAGAACAGACGGGGAGGAGAAGGAGGGGCGAGAGTGGAATAGAAAGAGAAAAAGCTACAAGTTTTAGGGGATCTGCGTTTTGGTGATAAGATAGATAGATAGATAGATAGATAGATAGATAGATAGATAGATAGATAGATAGATAGATAGATAGATAGATAGATAGATAGATAGATAGATAGATATTGTGTTTATCTTTGTATGCCTGAATAAGCATTGTCTTTCATTGTGTGTATGTTTATATAGCTTTTTCTATGAGAATTGTGCACACAGCTGTGTCTCACTTTGGTCCTCTCCCGCATGTAAAGGAAGAGGCCCAAAGGACAGCTGGTGCTCATTGGAAGCCACACTTTTTTCTCTTGGTAGTTTGCAGATCGATTAGGACAGGAACTTGACAATACATTTCTGTGGGAAGGAAGCACTTTTTGCCTTACATTCTTGTTTGGTTTTTTTAATGAATGAAAAACAAATCTTAGGAAGGTCCCCTGAGTGCTCAGGCTCATTATTAAATCCCAAAGAATGTGATTATTGTTTACATGAGCAAATTGGGATTTCAAAAGCCGTTTACTTCTCGAGATGGATCATTCCGCTGTTGAAACAAACAGAATTATCCGGTTGTGACATTTTTAGTGATATTCAAAAAGATATTTAGCTTCTCATTTTTTGTGTGTCTGAACAAATTTATTAGATCACCACCACCGAATGCAAGGTTTGTGCCACAAACTCACAATATCGTGATTACCAAAATCATTTTTTTGTTTCTGTAATGGTTAATCCACCAGTATATGTAAGCTCTTTAGTCACGGTAGTATTGCTAATGCTAAAATATAATGGTTGCTGTTAGCCATGAATTCGAAGAGATAGTCACCCAAAAATGAAAATTCTGTCATAATTTACTCTCCCTCAAACTTCAAACCCGTTTGACTTTCTTTCTTCTGCCGAAAATGTTGGTAACTGAAAAACAGCAGTACCCAGTGACTTGGCATTGGTTTTGTGTCCATACAATAGAAGTCAGTGGGTTCCGCTGTTGTTCAAGTACCAACATTCTTGAAAATTTTACAGAAGAAAAAATGTGAAAATGAAGAGGGTGAATAAATGATAACAGAATTTTTGGCCAAACTAACCCTTTAACTGTTTTACAAAAAAGGAAAAGCTATTTATTTTGTATACAGCCAACAGAGACTGTGGAAAAGTACATAAAAACAATGCCCGCGAGAATGCAAGCTTTCATCAAAGCCAAAGACGGTCATAGAAAGTATTGTGCTTTTATTGTTTATTATGTGTGAATAAAGACGATTTATTTTATTATTTGCCTGTACTAAGTCCATAATTCAGAAAGGCTAAATGAGAAACCGCCATTACAGCTAATGCATCATAATTAATGTCAAGTGCTTGCTATCCAAATGCAGGGCTATTGCAGCTCTTAAAGCATATTTCAACTAAAAAGGGGAAGTAATAACTCAAAAGCTGTTGTAAAGGGAAGAATGCATTTATACAATATTAAGAAAGAACAAAACGTGACTGTTTTCAAAGTCGATTTTATGATGTGTTTCTGGATGTTTATTACATGGATTGAAATGGCAGGTTGGCTTGTTTTGGCCTCCTCTGCAAGCTGCTGACAATGGCAAGCGTCCACGTTAGCTTTTGCTGCAACCTGGTGGTCAACACGAGCCACTGCAGCCAGTCGAGGAACATACTGTACACAAGCATGGTTTCTAATCCTCTTTGCCTTTAGCCCAGACACATGGTGGGTTATTCTGTCTGCTGCGACATGTGAGTGACTGTTTTTTGTTCTCCCTCTCTCAACAGGGGCTCAAACTGTACCACCTGACCCCTCTCCAAGCCCATCCTGCCCACCTCCGCCGGTAGTTCCGCCCACTAACGCGTCCGACGTCATGGTGAACTTCGATCCGGACCCCGCTGACCTCGCCTTGTCCAGCGTGCCGGGTCAGGAGGCGTTTGATCCGCGCCGGCATCGCTTTACGGAGGACGAGCTGAAGCCTCAGCCCATGATTAAGAAGGCCCGGAAAATGCTTGTTCCAGATGAACATAAGGTACTACGTTCGTTTTTTATTTCAGGAATTCCCCAAATACTTTTATTGCACCGCTTGACACGTCATCGTAGTAGATAGATCTCAGGTAAAAAAAAACATTTTATGTTTTGCGTCCAAATAAATTCCTTACAGCACCTTAAAAAAACTCACCATGAACACGTGTACTGTACAGGATCTTTCAAATCTAAAGCGTATATTTCATTTTGTGCCTTATGATCTTAAACATAATACAACGACTGTTTTGTCCAATCAAAAGAATCCGATCTTTTCTTTATCCCCCCACCCAAAGGACGACAAGTACTGGAGCCGGCGCTACAAGAACAACGAAGCGGCGAAGCGTTCCCGCGACGCCCGCCGTCTAAAAGAGAACCAGATTTCCGTCCGAGCAGCGTTCCTGGAGCGGGAAAACGCCACCCTCCGTCAGGAAGTCGCCGAGATGCGAAAAGAGCTGGGCCGCTGTCGCAACATCATCAACAAATACGAGAGCCGCCACGAAGACTTATGAAAGGAGAAAAGAAGAACAGAAACGAGAGAGAGACATTTTTAAACGCGTGTTTTAAGGGCTGTCCTGGAATGCCATTTTCTCTTTCTCTTATTGTTTTTCAAATAAGCACTACGATGCTCTTGTCACAAATGTACATTTCGTAAGCGCAGGGATCGGGTGAACGGGGTGGCGTGGTGCTTGATTGAAACAAATACTTGAAATGTGCAATTTGGACGGTGAACAGGATGTTCACAAGGTCTACCTTGCGCAAGTGCACACGATACAGTCACTAAATCGAGTAGATGGTGCATGATGTCACGTAGCCCTTGTGAACATCCTCCTCCCACACGGGACGATTTTCTCCGAGAGAGAGTTCTAAAGGAGATGGTAGAGATGTAATTTTTTCTATGACAAAAAAACCTTGTATATTTTTGAACTGTTAGGGTCAGATATAATAGAGCAGAAGAACGGGAGGAGGAAATGTGGGCGGCGACGAGAGCTCGGAAGAGATTTTGACATAGGAAAACTGTATATTTTTATACTTGCAGAGGCAGGCTGGTGACGAGATTTTGGAAATAATCTTTTTTGTATATTTTATATAGGGGTGGGGAAGCTGGCTGTATGAAGAAGTGCAGGAGCGCTATTGCTAAATGATATATTTTTAACATCAGACGCAGTTAGGCAGGTCAGGAAGATATAGTTCGAAGAACGTCAATAAGAGAAACAGAGAGCTCATAAGAAACTCCGGCATGGAGAGAAATGGCACGCGAAGGTGAAAACTGTATAGTTTTAAATGATTTTCATCATGGGTTTGTTCAAGCACTCTCTTTGATTCCTTTTCTTAAATTCAGTATGTGTGTGTGTGTGTTTTATCCTGTGGTGAGAGAGGGGAGAGAGACTAAGAAAGAGAGAGACCGACATCCTTTCACTATGCTTGGAGGGTCTCCACATTTTCAAATGTATATATTTAATAAATCCACACACGTTTTCAAGCCAACTGGACGTGGGTTTTCACGGAGGCTCTCTTAAGAACTGAAGAGCTGTGAATCACAGGCCCGTGTTCACTTCAGCAATATTCTCACTCTCTGTTTCTGCGTCTCGATCTCTCCTCCTTGAGCTTTTGACGTTGTGAACCGCATTGGTGCTGGTGTGGCATCCGCGGCGAGTGGGTTGCATGCTGGCGCATGCTTGCGTATTTTCCGGCGTAGGAACACGCACTCGTGTTTTATATGGTGCTCACCCAGTCTCTTGACCCGAACGCACATAACCCAACAGTTTGCCTATAACCTTTTGTTCTTTTGTTTCGTTCATTGTACGAGGAATGGTGTATATGTAGATCTTCTATACATTTCCTCAGAAAATGAGCCTCACACCCCCCCCCCAAAAAAAGACATGCACCCTAATACTAATGTACCATACAAATGACAATATATTATATAAACTACTATTAAACAATTCCTTCACTAGATATATGTGTGTATATGCTTGAATATGTGACTATAGATGTAATTTGCATAACTTGAATATTTCAATGTAGTATCTTTGCGATAAAAACAGACAAGGCTGATCTGATTATGATCAGTTTTCTCAGGTGTCTGGGAGGACGGTAAAAAATGTGCCACACCGGTCGGCAAAACTGTGGATTTGCACTTGATCGTTGTCCACATTTTTGGAGCCAGCTCACGGAAATGTGCACTACCACAATATTTTTGGAGGAAGATTCTGTTTAAACGAAAAAACACACAAGAAAAAGGATAAAAACAATGCTGGATATATAACTTTATTACTTTACACGTAGGAATGAATGTCTTTTCCTTTTTTAACCTTGTTGCTCTGTTATTGCTTGGATTATCATTGTTGTTGTTATGATTATAATTCTCGTTTCTTTTGAGCGTTTTCTTGCAACTTTTTCAAAATGTATCACTCTTTTACCTTCCTTGTAACAAGACCATCTTGAATTGAGCCTGTTCACTGTTGGAAACGTCCACCTCGCCTGCAATGACGGGGGGCGTAATGTTGTCCTTGTGTGTATGAATTTGATATAACCTGAACCAACTATTAGTGGACTGTTCCTTTCTCTTGACTGAACTTGTACCACCACCTTTGACTCGGCGCTTGTTTTAAGGCCACGTCAGCGCAGTACCGTTTTTGTTATCGTAGAACTGAAGCGTACGCCAAGTTTTAAAAACGCAGAAGAGCTTACAACTTTTGACAGTGCTATTTTTCTATGTAACTGTGTGCACATACTCTTTCACAGGCATTGATGGCACGTCGTCGCTTTGCGGCGATGGCGCGCCACTCTATGTTATTGCGGGTATTGTATTCATCGTTTCATCCCTCTTCACATGTTGATTATAAAAAGCCCCAGCTTGTGACTGTTATGAACTACAACTCCCATGAGTGCACCGCTACCAAACTTGATCACTTGGTAATGTCTACCGTTCCTGCCTATAGGGATGCTGGGAGATGTGGTCTGGCTTATATCCTGAAACACCAATAAATAATTACCCCATTCACTGAATAGAATCCATTGTGCTGTGAATCCAAAAGAACTTTAATGGCGTAAAACAAACTTTAATTTGCAGATAAGAGAATCTGGATCAATGGGCTATGGTAGGCTGGACCGCAAGGACTGACTGAAATTGCAGCTCAGCCCTCGCGTGTGTGTTCTGTTTGCTTTGGTATCGTAAATCTCTAAGCTAAGCGAATAAAGGTTGTACAGCAGCTGTGTCACACCTTATCGGTCAACTATCCAAACCCGTTTCAGAAGCTCTTTTACCTGCATGCCTACCATCTGCGTGACCTTGCACATAGTTATGTCAATACATTTCAATGGTACAGCTAAAAAGGTTAGTGCACCTAAAAATAAAAGTCCTGTCATCATTTATTTTACTTCATGCCATTCAAAACCTGTATAAGAGTGCAGGAGGAGATATTTTGAGAAATGTCTCAGTGGTTTTGTCTATACAATGAAAGTCAATGGGGAGCAATGTTGCTTTGGTCACCAACGTTCCTCAAAATATCTCCTTTCGTGTTCTGCAGAAGTAAAGAAAGTCAAACATGTTTGAAATGACACGAGGATGAGTAAATTATGAACGAATTTCGTTCTATCGCTTTAAGTCTGTATCTTAAACTTTTCTGTAGGTGAAGATTTAAAACAGACTAATGGCCTTGAAGATCATTCAAACATGACATTTTTTGCTCTTATAAAAGAACATTCAAATATAACACAAGATCTTTTATGATGGTAAAAAACGTACCAACACCATGAAATTCGCTTTTTATTCCACATTACTCAAACCTTTTACAATGTGACTCAAGTCATGTCTCGTTTAATTGATTTTGCAGTTTGTGCTACAGAAAAATATACATCTATATGCTTTTCTGTGTTGCGTATTAGAATTATATAAAAGGTATAGACTTGGCACTGAGTTATCCAATCAAGTCAAGGTTTATCTACACCACTGGAGACTGGATCTGCTCCGGTGAGTTTGGTGTGAACATGTATCATGAGACATATCAATGAAGGGAAATAGAAAAATGAATACAACAAGGAGCGGCAACATTAAATGTCACATGAAATCAATTTTAAATGATAGCATACTGTATATATAGTAGTTACACACATTTGAGGCAGAGGGCTGGGATGAGGTGTGAGATGAACAGGCGTGAAATAACACAGAGAATAAGAGTGAGAGAGAGGAAGTGTGAAAATAAGTGGAATTTTAAGCATAATAAAAAAACGAAATGTATGTAAAAACAATATTTTGCATAATTTTGCTTCTGCACTGAATTGCATCTGATTTTACATGCGTTTAAAGCAAGGCTTCCTGCATTTGTATATATACGTTTGTAAAAAGTCTTATTCATTTGAACTATTCATGCTTCCACAAAAACCATGTAAGACTTTTCTATTCTTCCTGCAATCAATACTAACAATCCACATATTCGTTTTCACGCTGCCCCTCTCTTTCTCTCTCTGGTTTAAATTTCTTTCTATCTCACACCTCATCCGAGCCCTCTGCCTCAAATTCTTGTCTCCTTAGCAACTGGTTGGTAACTCTGGGCTGTTAGGACCTCACGGTCAGTGCTCGGGTGGAGGGAACGGCACGCAATGCCAAAAATGGCCGCCTTTAAAGTTTTTCTTGATCACAATTTGTTTGTTATACATCCAGGTTGTGTTTGATAGCACCTGCTCCCTCGGAGATTTAAATATTCACAGCATCACATGATTTTGACCTCCAATGCTTCCGTAGCTTTAACTTTAATAATCGAAAATATTTCTCTCTCTCTCACACGCACACGCACGCACGAAGTGTAGAAACATTCACAGACTTCATTTGGTCAAAGATGGGTTCTATAATATTCGTACAATAAATAGCCCAAACAACAGGTGTCAAATGTACCATTCTTAACTTCTATCTATTTATCACACGTACAGATTCAGGGTCAGCTGATAAATGTGATTTTACAGAGTGCAGAATAAGGGAAAGAAAAATTTTACCGCTTTATAATGTGAGAAGTTTATCTGTCCAACTGTAGATAAATTCAATTCAATTCAATTTTATTTACTGTATATAGCGCTTTTCACAATGTGCATTGTTCCAAAACAGCTTTACAGTAAAAAAATAAGAAAAACAGAAAAACACAGGAAAAGTAAAACAAAGCACAGTGCACGGTGTTTATAGAACAAGCAAGATCATTCTAATAAATATTCGTTTTAAATATGAATGAAACACTGTTTATTATAATACGATCAGATTACAAAATGTCTCCTAAATGAACAGATATAAAAAATGTTTTTACTCAAAACGTCACCTTATACGTAACATGGAATTGCCTCGGGTCGCGTCTCTGGATGAGGGGCGTGATAACAGCCAATGATGGCAGCATGTGATGGAGCACAGGTGAAGTTCATTACGTCATTCATAAATCCTGCATGGCACCTCAGGAAGTGTTCTTCTTTCATGCTCCAGGTGTCCACGAGGTCCATATGACCTCCCGGCCTCGTGCCACACATCCAACCTTCGCATGCACACCCCTTGAAGAATCAGACTTTTCTATTGTTTCATACCCCATAGACTTCACAACTCCTGTCACTACAGTTTTCTCCTTTTCATCTCCCTTTCTATTTGTTTTTTTATTGAATAAAACACTCTCTAAAGAGTTCCATCACTGCTCCCACTGTGTCTGTCTTCACTCATCTGAAGACAGCTGTGGACAAACAGCAAGACCTCTTGCTCGCCTCTCATACACGTCGAATAGCAAACAGGAGGAAAGAAATAGAGAAGCATCCACCGTTTCTCCATTTATTCAGGGAGCGTCTCTGGAGTGTCTGCAGCGGAGAGTATAAGCACCTCTAGCCTTCAAATAACCCAGAGGACAAGACACACCTGAGAGGAATCGCTCGGCTCTGAAGGTAGCCGCGGGTCATGTGCAGATAGAGAGAGTCGAACTTCACCACAGGTAAGACTTTCTTGCTTTCAATGTGCAAATTAGTGATAGACTGATATATCTGCCAAACCAAAGGCAAAATTGGACTATTTTGATATAACGTGCCTGTGCTGCCGGTAACCCTTGGGCCATGCTTTTTTAGTTGTGCTCGCGTCACTGTTGTTCATACTTCAGATTAGACCCCCAAAAGATTCAACTTTTTCTGCACCATTTGCACTTAATACATGTTTGATAATCAAGTCAATGTTAACTTATTGAGGGGAGGGAGGTGTGCTATTCATTTTTTATGAAGATACGTTTTTGCCTGTGTTTTGCTCACCTGGCTTACAGTTTACCTTTTCTTAAAAAATATAACATTTAGTTTGTTTGCAAATATTTTGTTAGGGAGTCCTTGACAAAGTAATAGAATGTGTACCTTATAACTTACTATAAAACTGTTTGTTCCTTTATTTAGGTGTAAACCTTATCGCCACGTTTCATTTTTTTTCTTTTTATAAATCGTTACTATTGGTCTCCCACGTCTGTCTACGGGTTTTGCAAATATGTAACCAATAAAATGGCATTAAAAGAGCTTGTGACTAAACCTAATAACTCCACTGGATCCCTAAACTGTTTAAACTTCACGCCTTCATTGTGAATGAAGTGCCGCATACATTTTTTTTATACCGCATACAAGTATTTGACTGTTTATTATAATACGATCAGATTAAAAATGTCTTCTAAATGAATAAATAAAGAGTTTACAGATAACTCAGAGTAAGTAAAGAACTGGTTGTTTGAACACGGAAAGTGTTTTCTTTGCGCAACAAAAAATGTTAATAACATAATGACACATGCAAGGGTTGACCATATAAAAAACTACAATGTCAAATTTGTCAACAGTGTTTATTTTTTTATATCTTACATATACAATAAAATCGTAAATGTATTTGTTTAATTGGTTGTATGTTCTATTGGTTGTATTTTGTTAAAAATACATTAAAAAGTGAAACAAGACGTTCTTCTGTAGCAGCGTTGTTTATCTCATCCGAAAGGGTCTATTCAATGTGTATATAAATATACAGCCGTGGAAAAATGGCCATTTCAAAAAGACCATTTTCAGTATTTCTGAAATTACTATTTATAGGTATGTGTTTAGGTAAAATGATCATTTTTGAAATAAAGCATAGCAATATTTCAAATAAAAAGATTGTTTCTATTTGCAGAAAATGAAAACTGGAGAAACAGGTGAAAATAACAGATAAGATGCTCTGTATTTTTTCAGACCTTAAATACTGCCAAGAAAACAATCATATTCACTTTTGAGCAATACAACCATTTTTTCATGTGAAAACCTCGGGTTTTATCACAGTTTTCATGTGGTATGTCATCTTGTCAGTCTTTCAAATTGTTGTTGGATGACTTATAAGTCCCGAGGTTTGATTTTGTTGAAATTCAACAGACACTGGACTGGAATGGCCACAATACATCTAGAAATGCTGATTGAAAGAAAATTCGGAATGGTCCCTTGATTCCCCCCCCGGATGTATATTTGTATACTGGTATAATACGATAAACTTGGTGTTATATTGTATTTGCATGTTTTATGATGCACGTTGTTCTGAAACAGCTTCACAGAAAAATAGGGCTTTACAAATCCCCTCATAATCATCATGCATAACAGTTGGATACAAAATCATTTGGAATGTCATCATCACCATTCAATTTCACTCATACTTCACGATGTTAATGACTCAATAATGGACCTCAACATTCTCAAATGAACCTCCGCCCTTTGACCTCAAGTTTAACGCTAACATTCATGAAACATTTCTTTCTCTTTAAGTCTCTTTCTCGCCCGTCTCATGCTGTGCTTCTCGTCTCCTGGTATTGTATTGTACTAGCAGGCCTGTACTGAGACATGACTTGATTGGCTGTTGCCATGGAGACCCGAATGGCAGTAGGGAGGGCCTGTTTCTCTCTGCCTAGGTGGATGAGGTGAAGAACCTTTTGTGCTGGTGTGTATTTGTGTGTGTGTGTTAAGAGAATAAGATGGAGAGAGAGAGTGAGTGAAGTAATGAGGCTGTATTTGTCAGCTGATCGCTGTTGCTCAGCAGTACGTGTGAACATTTAACCGCGGCGTGCGTGTTAGTGGTTGTTGGAGATCTCGACATGAATTTTAATTGAGCACCAAATTTGAGCTCTACATCTCCAAGCGAATCCATTCGCACCCCATGTGACCTGTACGAGAGGTTTTCCTGTGTGAGAAATGTGTGCACGAGTGTGTTTGGACTAGTGTGTTGTGTGGGTGGCAGCTGTAGCCGAGAAAGGCTCGGTGCCTGATTGCTCATTTAAAGCACTCTTCTCTCTCTCTCTCTCTCTCTCTCGCTCGCTCCGACACACATTCAAATACACACACTAGTCAAGCTAACCCAGCACAGACTGACAAGATAAGTACCAAAGCGCATCAGTTCACTCACAGCTGTCTCTCAGGAAGATATAGTGAATTTAATTAATAAAACTATCATGAGCTTGTCAAACTGACTTATGATTAACCTGTGATAATTATCACGTCCATTAGTTTGGCTCTATCCTGACATGCCAAGACACAACACAAACCTTCGCCGTCTCTTTTCTCTCCCTCTCCTGCACATCTTCACTACTGTAGTCTTGCCAACAGTTGGCAGTGCTGTCAGCATATGGATCCACTCCACCTGCACACCCAATACAAGACAGCAGAAGTGCCAATAGGAACAGCACACTAGTTGGAGCCGTGGTCTAGTGATTAGCACATGCGCTCCAGATGGATGGGGATGCGGTGCCCGTGTGGGAGTCCGATACAGTTTTGATTCCAGCGCTGTGCCAAATCCCATCCCTATCCATCCATCCATAACTGGACAAATTGTGTTTTTAACCCATCCAGAGAGTAGTGAACACACGTACACCCGGAGCAGTGGGCAGCTATCACTGCAGCGCCCGGGGAGCAAGTAGGGGTAAGATGCCTTGCTCAAGGGCACCTCAGTCGTTACCTGCCGGTCCTGAGAATCCAACCGGCAACCTTCTGGTCACGAGTCCGACTCTCTACCATTAGGCCACGACTTTTATAGATCAACACGCTTTTGCATGATGATTTATGTCATTTAAATATAAGATATGTAAATTAACAAATGATAACAAAAGAAACAGTTACATTTTCAATGTTAGATTACTTCACATAATCATAAGAAAATGTTCACATTTTTGCTATAGGACATTATTGATATGGTATTAACGTTGATAAAATAGGAAGGTGTACATTAAGTTAAACTGTAAATGGTTCTTAGAGGTTGTTTGTGTATTAAAAGTCTATTATCGCTACTTTTCTACTTTTTCATGTCCCCCACCCCAGCAACATTAGGTAGATGCTCCTGTGAGTCATAAATGTTAATGTGTTGTAATACAGAATGATATCATTCATGTGAGGAGTCCTCCGTTTTGTTGTCTTGGGGCAGCGCAACACAAATACACTGTTAGAATGTTATATTATATAAACACAAACTACGGTTTCAAAGCAACAACATAAACAAACGTTTCTTCGCAGGGGCGCTTTTTTTTAAACGTTTTTAAGCCCAAACTTAATTTGCGGTACACATCCGCAAAGAATAGAGTCCCTGTAGATTATTTCTGAAAACAAGCAAAAGAAATAACAAGTAAATTACTTTAGCTAGCAAGTTAAAAGTATGTCTAGCCAGCTTTATTTTGGGTTACCAGCAGAAGAACCGTTACTTAGCTAAACTTAAATGCAACAAAGTTACACGATTCAAGAAATTGTTTATTTTATGATCAAATTCAACCAATTGTTTATTTAATACTATGATTACACAATAAAATATGAATATGAATTAATATTAATATAAATAAAATATAAATAGTTATATTATTAGCCACTAGCCAGACTGATAAACAAAAACGTTAACTTCAGGCAAGATGTGCGTCCAAATAAAACGTCTATAGGACATATAGGCTACTGTATAATCTTCATTGAATTAAGATTGAATGAATTAGTTGAAGTATTGTATAAAGAAGTAGTGTTTATGGACAGTGAATTTAATGTAATAACTATATAATAATTATATAATAATATAATAAATATCTGGTTGGGTGAATTTAGTGCAATGCATTAATGATTTGCCTGAAAGTTTATTATAACACCCACGAGTGTCAGCAAAAAGGTTATGGGATTCACTGATCAAGGGCTAATTGATCCAAAAACACTCACAACCACATATTTAAGCAATTTTGTTGCGGCAGTTGTGAATAAATTAGGATATGATTTCGCATCACATCGCCCTGTTTTTCTTCTTGTTCATGCCTGTATCATGCTTCATCACAGCACTATAGGGCAACTGAGCGTTAAAATAAAAACCACAGCACAGACAGGAGGCAACTCCAACCAGAGATTATCTCTTATTAAAAAAGAGATTGCAACCTCGGTGACCTTTCGAAGAAGGCTTACCTGTCAAGTTGGATCACCTGTGCCTTGTAAGCATTGCCCAAACGTCATTAACTTCTCATTAGACACTTGTTTGCTGATGTAACAGAGCGTAAATTTGACATTTCTTTTAAAACAGTTTTTATAGTAAAAACACACTGAAAATACAACACGGCAATGGCAAATTTGTTGAAGATTAGCAGACAGGCAGTCAATTTATTATCTGTCAAGCATTTCCACACAAAGGCAGTTTTAGCGCACTGAGTCATCTCTTTCATTGACTTTCAATCAGAACAGTTTTTTGTCTCCTTGATGGCACCCAGCAGTGGGTTTTTTTTAGCTAACCTTGAAGGCCTAGGGGAGAGGTACAATTCTAACACAATCAGACCAGAGTGACGACACTCATTCAGTAATGTCTCTCTGTCTGGGCAAATAGAAACACAACCTTGTTCTCTAAAGTAACATAATGTAAAATGTTTAAATGAATCTTCACAAAACAAAACATCAGTTAACATGTTGTTTACGTCCCTGTTGTGCCCATGTTTTTTAATATACAGCATATTCATCAACCCAGCAGTTTTTATGTTTTCTATATGTAAGCCGGTTTCATTTATCCAAGCCAGCGTCAGATAAATGGCTTCAGCTTTTTATTACACACGGAGCAAAGTTCTAACTTGCGGAACAGAACAGGAAATAAAACTAGTCGGATGCAGGAAAGGTCCCTTTGAAAACAGACTATTTTTTATTTAAGAGAAAGGAATGGGGGGGTCAGTGAAAAGAAAGGTGAAAGAATCCAGCACGAAGGCAAACTTTGGTGAACACCGCTGCAAGCAAAGCAAAAATAAGATATTCTCAATTTTTCACTCAGTTAGTCATTGTGATTCTAATTTGAAGTTACGAATGGATGGATTGCAGCTGGTGAGTCAGTTTCTCTTGAGGGCGAAAAAGGGATCAAAATGTGCCGTGCCCTCAGAAAAAACACTATTGACTGTCTCACGAGCGTGTCTCTTAATGCAGGCGGCATTTGTTAAGGTTTTGTTTATCATCGCCTTACTTTGACAAGTACACCAGTCATTTCTCAGCCACAGGAAAACAATTTGGAGAGAGGGATTTGATTCTGTGGCTGCCAGATGGTGAGTTAATTTTAAATTCTGGTTCTTGTAATTCCCATTTGAACGTGTTGCTTATTTGGAATTCCAGGGTATACAAATCAGATTTGGGCAACACGGGTCCCCTGTGTAGTTTCCCGTGCAGTTATTTATTTTTAAAGAACCGTGAAAATGAAGTAATAAATTTGATTAAAATTTTCGCATGTAGCGTAACTCCGTCAAAACATGCTTCACGGTATAACCCAACCCAAACCTGCGCTTTCATTCAACTTCACATGTAACACGGATAAAAAGATTACGTCTCTTTGTTGGAAATGAGTCATGCTAAATCAACAAGACAAAACTGGAGAATAAAGGCGCAGAGCAACAAAAACAAGGTGAAAATGCCGACTTCTCATTGAATAATGTGTAAACACACACTGGTGTGCATAAATGAGACGAATGCTGTTGGATATGAGAGTGTTGTATGGAAATGATGTGTCCTTCATTGCTGGCTGTATTGAGATGCAACATCTTTCCTAATGATCTCCACCGAGGCCGTGTTTAATTGAAGCTCTGTGTCATAAACACACACACATACACACACATCAAACAAACACTTTACACGTGCTAACTCAACACAAACATAACAAACTGGGATTTAGATTCTCACGTCTGACATTACACATGACAGTACAAATTAGAATCAAAGGGCTCTATTTCTGTCTTACTCCTGTTGATGGTCTCTGATCCATCATTCTGTAACTCATGTTTTTTATAAAACTGGGGCATCGCTCTCTTCACACTTGAGATCTCTGGACAAACACAGAACACACGATTGAGAAGATGAGAAGTAGGACTGTGAAGTCATAAAACAGCCATGTGTTATATCTGCCACTTCAGATTGCTTCATGATCTCAGTCAGAGCTTCATAACAATTAAAGCTGCAATTCACCCATAAAATGTAATTTGTCAGCGTTTACTCGATCTCACGCCGTTCCAAATCTATCTTGATCTTGAGTTTCTTGATTGCAGACAGCGAGCCCAATCTGTTTATCTTTATCACTCTGAACTATTAAATGGTGTGAGTCTTTAATGCGCTTTATGTAATGCAGCTAGTCAGTGTCAGGCAATAATGTGTACAAGATAATTACATAGTAAATGAATTAAATATAACAGCATATGAGATTAGTATCAAATTGACAGTGCAAGGTTGTTGATAAAGTTTGATCTGATGTTTCCTGTGATTTTCAAATATCAAGTGGTGTCCTTCTGTTTTCACCATATTCTCTGTGTGATATGATTTTATTGGATAAGTATAAAATCAGGTAAACTATAACCCTCTATAAAATGGAGAAATGTGAACTTTAGTCTAATTTGGCAGGCCATCTTAAGGTCCATATACCATATAACCCAAAATCAAAAGAGTTAGTATTTTACGTAAAATACAACATCAGTCATAAGTTTTAGAACACTTACTCGCGTACATAATCATATTCATATTTATTCCACATTTTAGAAAAGAGTACGTTAATCAAAACTGTGCAATGAAAGGAAACTAGGAGAATAATTTGGCGACAAAAAAAGTAAACAAAAAATTGTTACATTTCAGCATGTTCAGTGTCACCCTTTGTCTAGAATTTGCAAAGGGATTTTATCAAGCAGCTCTGAGATGCTTTTTAGAACAACTTCCCATCAATTCTGCGCTCTTAATGGCCGCTCTTTTTTCATTATTCAGTCAAAGCCACCCATTTCGAAGATATGTTTTTTAATAAAATTTGTTTGTAATGAAAAAAGTTTATAGTTGCACAATTATATTTTTGTCCACGAAACTAATTTCAGACATTTCACACATTCATATAATATTAATTTAAAATACAGTTTACACAAAATCTTCTCAAACTGGTTTTAAATAATCTAATCTGAGCAGCATTTTGTGTATTTGTGCAGGTGTCCACGTTTGCAAATAGCTTCTCTTTGGCCCAGCAATAAAACCCATAGAGAATATGATGTATGGTGTATGTATTTCTGTATAGCTGAAAGAGCGTACATATTTGTCTGTCTTCTATTGTATGCATTTCCGTGTGAATACAGTATGTGCATTATCCTACCGCCATCCTTCCGAGCCTGAAAGAGGAGACTGATGTTGTCATGAGCTCTTATTGAGTACGAGGGCTGCAGCGGGCAGATCACTGGACAGGGACCTGTCCATAACACACACAACATGCAGAATAAATGTGGATTATCAACACGCGACAGCCGGTCCCTCTAGCCTTCCCACAAACCCCCACATCCCTTTCTGTTCGCTCACGCTCTGGCTCTAATCTAGGCCAATGAAATATGCTTATAGGGGAGCTGACACTGACTTATTATAGATGGAATGAAATATTATGAGGTTCAATGCACAAGTACATTCAGAGGTTTACCGTTAGTACCGTACATCGACTTGTAGATGTACATTTTCACATACCAGGCTAAGGTTAGGCCCTTTCTAACACAACTTAAACACACACACGTTTTTTTCCACAGAAATACTGACTTTTATACCAAACAAACTATATTCTATCCCCTACCCTTAAACCTCACAAAATCTCGACGTTACGACGTAACAAAACACTAGTTTTAATGCAAGTCCAGAAGAACTTCCTGTGTCACTACACAAACGTTTAAACAAAATACAACCAACAGAATATTTAAAACCTTTAAAATTGAATTATATTTGTAAGAAAATAAAAACTGAAGTGCTTCCGACCAGTGTTTACATCTTGCAAAGTGGTCTACTACACAAATAATCATTTTAAAACTATATGATTTTAGATGAAAGTCAATTTACCACAATATGTATCATTAAATACAGATTGTCACATTTGACAAAATGTTAAATGCTCTCTTATGTAAATGTCATATAAACATTCAGTTGGATAACAATTTAATTACTTGCTCTGGTAGATTTGGAGAGTAACAGAGATTTAAAGAGTTTAAATTGTTTTATAAAGAACTGACTCATGAGAGTAATCCATCAATAAGACTACAGTGATTTTGTTTGTTTTTCCATGCAGTCGGTGAGGACAATGGAAAAGACAAACATGCTGTCTATTATTTGTCTTTGTAACATTTTCCTGCACCCGTTTTTTTTTTGTCATCTCGTTCGATTCACACCGCAAACTCACAACTCAGATTAAAATGCCATTTCTTTTGCCATGGCACTGCAGATTCATTAACACATCATATACAGTACATTCATGCACATGAACCAATATAAATGTCAGGTGTGAGAGAAGTGCCATTGTCGAAAGGTCTGTGTGTATCAGATTTGATCCAGGATAATTTATTTTTTCATTGATGCTAATTATGATAATCCGTCACGCAATTTGAAAATCCCATCTGCACAAATGCAGCATCCTGCATCTTAATGTCACATTCATATATCCGGTCTCATTACAACCACCAGAGCCAAAGCATCTCTACCACAACATCGAATCAAAAAGATCCTTCCTGCCATCCATGATGTCTCTTAAAGATTTCCGAGTGTGTTAAATCCGTTATTGGATTTTATAAAGAATTTTTTCTATAGTCGCATATTTGCTGCACATTTTACCTGCAACAAAAACACAGCTATTGATTTGTGGGCTGTGTGAAGACCGACCAATCAATGATCAAGCTCCTTAGCTCGCATGTGTAATGTCATAAAAATCCCTATCCCTCACAAAAGGCCCTTTCTCTCGCTTTTGCGCTCTCTCTATTAGGCTATAGACCGTCGTGTCATCATCATATCCTTCAATCACACAACGATCTCTCTCTGTCTTTCTTGCTCTCTCTTATCAGATAGTGTTGGCCACTCTCAGGGGAATGCAAGCTGGCAGTGGCCTGTCCCATCTGTCAGACAGAGGATGAGGAGGAGTGAGGGTGTGTGCGTGTGCGTGCTGGCGTGTGAATGAAGTATGTGATATATATGTGCCCATGTGGGCAGGAAATGTCTGTGGGGATATACGAACGCATTTGTGCAAGTGCATTTAGATTTAATGCAAGAAATTATTCATTTTGTGTGCGCTTGTCACGCAGATAAAGATGAACAGACTGATAGACAGACCGGGGTCACACGACAGCAAATAAGATGTATGCATTTGATAGAATAGAAGAAAAAAGAGAGAAAAACAAACACGGTTAGAGACGGTGAGTTGCAAACCAACACCACTCCCTGCATAATTAAACTCAATGGCATGCCCGAGCTGTGAGTCGCACAAGCGTGTTCGTTGTTCAGTGCTGCCCCCTGCTGTAAGTTATGCGCCAGTGACGCATCACAAACGTTTCCAAGCTGAAGGTGTGCTTTGTACATGAAGAGGACAGGCTGTTCTGCAGAGCCGTCTCTCGCTCTCACTAGGCTCTCTTTTGAAGCACTGGAAGCAAAATCAATGTTCTTGCGCTAGGCATCCTCTTCACACATTTTGTATTTCAAAGAGAATACAACATACTCAACAAGCTCAGGAGGTGTCGGTTTTATAGAAAGTGGTGTGACTGAAGCATTCGGATATTTGCATGAGAGAAAAGATGTCGCTATAATATCATTCACATGTTTTGAAATTAATGCCAGCTTCATAAATAAAACATGGCAAGAACTTATACGGTGTGATAAAGTGCCCTGCCATGTTTGAAGTGTGACTCAGCACTTTAATGTTTAAGAACGACACCAACACCGGGGAACATAATGGAATCTATGGACATTATAATAGTTAAAAGAAAATTCATGGTGATCATTTTTAAGCGCAATATTTCACTAAACACAAAGCTACTGCTATTGTTTTTCTTACATTTATAATATTTATAGTGGAAGAATAATTGATTACATCGCCCGTTGCTGCCAACAAAACAGCACGCTTTCTCCATCAATGCTTTTAATCTGCTTCTGCTTTTAAAGGCCTTCCGAATCACACCCCGAGTAAACTGCAAGCCAGACCATAAAACAGGAAAGTCCCTTTCCCATGATGACCATGTCTATTGATTTTCAGTTAATGCAATTCATCCACCACGTTTACAGTGTATTTGCTGCATTGCAGCTGTCTGGCCCTATGTGGTGCAAACAGAAAGTTAACAATATCATTTGATGCTTAGCAGTTTGGAAAGACTGTGGGAACGTCAAAGCAATAATATTTTTTGATCGATGGAAGAACGAATTTGCATCAAGCTGTGGAGGAAGTAACGAAGTCGATGCGAGAACACTGTAGTTTTGAATAATTCAAAAGCCACTACACTTGCATGGAATCAGTCGTGCTCTGCTAAGATGTTTGATTTGCAATAAAAATGACGTGAGGTTTACAAAGTGATCACAGTTAATGCCGTTCGACGACTAGTTTAGGTAAATATTCAACACACTGCGCCAGGGTTTTCATCTGCTCTACAGGTTACTCCACTGACGATGGAGACGGTGCTGCGATCTCATGGTAGGAAATGAAATCACGGGGGTGAAATTCCCTCTAGCAATACATAAGCAACTGTATGAGGTTGATACACATCAGAACGGGTCAGTTCCCCAGACCTGCCTGAAAATATCTAGAAACGGTCTCATAAGCAGCGCACAGATTTGCTTGAATGAAAAAGCATGAAATGGGATTTTTTTGAAATGCTGGTTCTTCTGACAGTTAAATACGCCCGTGCCATGTAAAGCCTGCAACTATCTGATGCTCCCATGTGCCAAAAAGCTACCCGATGAGCCACTTTAAAAAAGAAATAAGATATTGATCACGGAGTCACCCTGTGAAAGAGGTTTGTGGAACGTGTCATTTTAACGAAGGAAAATGTAAAACGTTGTCGATACAACGCCGCGGATGCCCGCGAGTGTGAAGAGAGCTCCCATAAAACCATCACTGTACTCTTTTAAGATATTTGTGCTGTTATCTGATAATGACAAAGTATATTCCCATCAATCAGAGCGAGGATGCCTCCAGCAACTGTCAGAGAGAAAGACTTTGTGAGAATGAAGGGAGGGGGGAGAAACATTGTGGACTGGGAGATGAGAGATGGAGGTGACACATGCACGTTCTGCTCTGTTCCAGTCCCGTCACGCAGCTCCGGCCAGTCGGCCCTGCGAGGAGATGGAGACGTACTCGAATCACAGGTGCACGGAGGTAGATGCTAATGAATCCTTTCCAGCATGATGTTAATTAAGATTAATGAGGGGAAAAGGCCTGGGAGCGAACACTGTCCAACAATAGAAAAATCATGGGTGTCATGTGAACAACCACATGGCTTAAGAAGGCTTTGGCACATTTACTACAAATATGGAAAGCATCAGGCTCCACATGAAATCGAAATCATTTTTCTTACTTTTTTTATTAATCAATGCATGTAATTATGAATACAAAAAAATGTTTTCTATATAATCTTTAATCAAACATTCCACTGAAACAGATTAAAAATAGCTACTGGTTGCAGTCAAACTAACATTGTTATCTGATGGAAGGTATAATTTTTACCACAAAATCAATTCACAGTGAATAAAATCAATTCCCACTCCACATTTTCTTTTATTGTTGAATATCCTGTTTCACTTATGTCACATTATGAAAGTAAAATAGGTTATGAATAACAATTAAATTTAAGGAGATATTTCACCCAAAAAATACAAAATTCTGCCATCATTTATTCCTCCTGACATCATTCAAAACCTGTGTATGACTCTTTCTTCTGCGGAACACGAAAGAAGATATTTTCAGAAATGTCTCAGTGGTTTTGTGTACACAATGGAAGTCAATGGGGTCCAGTGTTGTTTGGTTACCAACGTTCTTCAAAATATGTTTTGTGTTCTGCGGAAGAGAGAAAGCCATACAGGTTTGGAATGACATGACCGTGAGTATATATTTTTTGGGCAAACTATCCCTTTAACATGGCAGTTTAAGAGTACATATAATATACACTTATGGTAAAAAAAAACATGAAGGTGTGCATTCATTTTTTTTTCAATTATGAACACATGAAAAGCTAACAAATTTCACTGTAAAGAGCAAGAAACGTGGAAACTTTCCAAACTTTAGCATTGTTTACAGTAAAACACATGGGAAAGATGAGTTGAACCAGGGAATGACGGATGCCTGGGAGACATGATTAGATCTGAAAATCCAATTTTAGATTGGCCTCACTGAAATTGTATAAGTGTAGGTTTTTATCACTGGCAGATGCTAAAATGGACTCTGTAGAAAATGACTTCTCACTAAAGGGGTGAGCTGGAGGAAGGGCTGTTGCTTTGAATATGAATTATTTCATTTAGGCATTCTGGCACTAACTGGCACTCCCCTAAGTACTGTAATCAATATAATGAATTGAATATGGGTTGACAAAACACACACTGGAGTGGCAACCGGATATCTGATAGCACAGCAGCATCCTGTAGTGCCACTATTTCAAAGACATTTTCTTGACTATTTTTTTCCCACCATGGACTGTAAAAATTCAACTTACTATTTTACATTTTAAAATGTTTTTACATGACTTCAATTTATCAAACTATGTTACGCAATTAAAAAAATTGTAAAGCCATTTTGATTATACTTTTAATTAAAGGCAACAATTGTTTTTTCAGCATACAGTGAATTACAAATAGCTCAGAACACAGTGTTATATCGTCACTGTCCTTTTAAAACCTTGAATGTCCAAATTCGAATTTTTCAGGAAATGGCAAAAACACTGTACTTTTTCAATGATTACATACTTGTCAAAAGTTTAATATGTTTTATTGGTTAGATATTTGCAAAACCCAGTGACAAACAAAGGGTGTAATAGAGAGTTATGGCAAAAAATAAAAATAATGAAATATGGCGATACAAGGTTTCACAAGGACAGCAGCGATATATTCGTTTAAAGGTTTGTTCACGTTTACTTCCACATTAGAGAAATAATATGTGGACATACTGATGGACAATGATGCAGTTTTCACATTTGAAAGGTCAGCCCTTGATTTACTAATCAGGGCAAAAAGTCTGACTGTTTTGCGTGCAAGAAACTATTTCAAAGTGAAAACGTCACCCAAAAATATCTTTATTTACTCACCCTCATGTCATTTCAAACCTTTATAACTTTCTTTCTTCTGCAGAACACAAAAGAAGATATTATGAAGAATGTTTTTAACTGGCACCAATTGACTTGCATTGCAAGTTTTGTGTCCATACAATAGAAGTGAATGGGTGAAATGACAAGAGGGTGAGTAAATGATGACAGAGTTTTCATTTTTGGGTGAACTATCAGTTAGTGTTGCACATGGGCTCTTTAAGGAAACGCAAATTCTCTAACTCGCCTGTCAAAGAGTTTAATTTGGATTAAAGTTTTTCTAATGAACCTAATGAGCACTCTCCTAATAGAGACCACTGCAGATGACACTAAGTAAAGAAAGATAAAGAGAAAACAAAAGCGAGGTGGTGGAGAACATTAGACTGAATTCCCCTAGGGAACAGCCCAGGGTCTTCAGCTTGATGGGCTAATCATGAAACCCATCAGGGCTATTACAGAATTCAGCTACAGGTTCAAGACCTTTGGGACTGCCTTTAATGCATAAAGCTGTAAGCGCTTTTGACAATATGGCTCCCTAGCACAGTTATGATTTTCAAAGACAAATTGTCAAAATGTCAATATATTCACTAGTAAAATATGTATAATAAACAGCAATAGTTATCTACATAAAGTTTTACAAACATATATTTACCACAAACATTTATAGGAAGTAATTTGCCATGTCTTCTGTCATTTTTAGAAAATAAACCACAAATATTTGTACAAATTCATACATATTTTAAGAAAGTTACAGGGTTAAATTTCATGTTGACTTTAAGCGTTTAGTTATTTCTCGCATAAAATAAACAATTAGAACTAAATCTGAATTCACAAAATGCAACAGACAATTGTGGAATACAGCCATCAGTTTAAGATAAGAGCATGACAGGATTATACAAACATTGAGATTTTTTGGAAACTACCAAAAATCAGACTATATCTAACTTCAATGTAAAACAGCAATAAACACAGAACATCGCCTCATAACTCTCAATACAAGTTTTATCTCTGATAGGAACAAGCCACGCTTGCCAACTGCTGCCTCAATATCCAACTCAAATGCTATTCTGGGGATTCTTTCTGTAACAGCAATCCCACGATTCATAAATAATAAACCCACATTACACAAAATAATATGCAGAAGATTAGCAAAAAGCCCCAAAGCCCCCTAGCTGTTTGTATTTGTGTAAATCAATAACCTTAAAGATATTTCGGCTGTTTCTAAAGATGACAAAGCCAATAAATGGGTTGTACCTAAATCACCCTTTTCCCCACCTGAGTGTGTACAATAAGATAAAGTGTAAGGTACAAGTAGTCTGTAGGAATGTCAATACCTATTTGAGAATACACCTTTTCTATGACACTTTTGATGTGTCAGCACATTACTTTTTAGTACAGTGTAGTACCTCTGCTTCCTCACCTAACTTTGTAGCACGACTTAAATTTCAGTTTTCTTCAGTTCTTCAAGCAAAGAAATCGCACAGCTTTAAGACATAAAATATGTTTTGTAAAGATGTCTTATATAATGGGTTTGTCCTTTGTTAGGTTGACAGACGCAGGTTGCTGTCTACTTTTCTGTCTCACACTTTTATGTTCCATGTCAGAAAGAAAACAAAACCAGGGCTCCAAGGTAGAGATCAACGTAAATCAATAAAATAAAAATAAGGATTTCTAAATAGAGCTTTGTCAGGTGTATGGTATACAGTAAAAATAAAAGTACAACCGATTTTTATAGTAGATAAAAGGTTCTTGAAACTAGCAAAAATGTTCTTTTAACAACCTTTGGAGAACCAATGGTGTTGTAGCAAAAACTATTTTTTGACATCTACTTTTAAGAGTCACTCTCATTTTGTCCAATCGAGTATGATTTTCTTTCCTCTTTAAAATATTTCTCTATTTCTTCCCAATCTTCTCAAAAGATATAAATGCTCTTTCAGATTTAAGCTTTCTCCTTTGCACTCATATAGTGACTGCACCTTCTACTAAAGGGGTAAAAGGAGCACCCTGATTCTTTATTATGAGACGGCAGATAAGATGGGTCTCCTCTAATCCTGGAAAGGTACTGATTTTCCTGTCAGACTTGAGGTAATGACTAACCCTCAGAGATGAACAATCTCTACATACACGGATTGATATTCAATAACTAATGCCACTGCATATTCTTTCAAGCAAGAGTCACATTGTTTATACCAATATTTTTCAAAGAGTATATGATTATGACCCTGCTGAATTACTAATATATTCACTCGCCTATAGTACAAGCCAAAGAAAATGCAGCAGGGAAAATCTAGGAAAAGCGTTACATCCGAATTTCATGCAAGTAGTGTGCAATTTTCATAATATTCCCATTAGTTCTGCACAGTTCTTGTCACGCAATCCCTTTCCCTGGTGCTGCACAAGCAACTGCAACAAGGGGCGGATATGTGCTGTATATAGGCTCAAATGTCACATTCACTGATTTATGTATCCATGTGGTGACACGGATTGGGCTCAGTATCCAGCACTGGGAAAAAAAGATTTTCTGTTCATCATACCTTTACTGCCAACAGAGGTCACTGCCATGTCCTCCAATTACCAGCTAGACCATAAACAAACCAGAGCTCATTTAAATTAATTAAACCTATTTTCATATTCAACACCAAAGGATTTATGAGCAAATAAAGACAGCTGGGTACATGATGATGTTTGGCTTTTCAGAATACACAAAACACCATAGTCTTAACACTGTCAACCTGTCACACAAACATCACACACACAGATCCACACCTATCTGCCGCTCTTTCCCTCCCACACACATTTATCAACTATCAACCAATTCTATCAATCACATGAACGCACACAAGCAATCGCACGTACACGCCTTTCTATCCACCCTACAGACACAAACACACTCTCTTTTCCCGGTCTCATACACATGCACATACAGTACAGCAGAACATGATTACCTTATGATAGGGCAGCGGATTGCTGAGCACTCACGTTCTCTGCAGCGTTCAACACCTTCATGATGCCCATAGAGAACAAAATGACCGGCTAGAGGGAGGAGTGCCATAAAGCATGCAAACATCCTTAGTTTACTACACTCTCATTCAAATCTTACAGCACCAGGGAAAAAACATTCGGGTTTATAACGCTTTGTAAAACAACCGGTAGTATTTTGTGCTGACTGCAAAAATCGACGGTGCATTGAAAATGACAAAACATGTAAGAACATGAAAACAATCAACAATGTAATTGTACATGTTATGAAAATATAGCAAAAATACCACCTATCTTTATAAAATGTTTTGTATATATTTTGTCGTATGTTAAATTAGCTGCTTTGCAACAATGCATTGCAAAATGTGAAAGCGCTATAGAAAATTGAGACCACTAAGACATAAACCAGAGGTGGCTTTTTTCAGGTGCTTAGTTGAGTTTCCGGTGTCTATGTGTGAGGGGGAAAGCGGGAGCGTCGCGGTTTGGGGTGAAAGGGCGGGAGGAGGTGTGTGGGGAAGCGGGTTTGATAACTATCTTGATTGCATAGTGATACGCTATCGAGCCTACGTGCACAGGCGCTTTTAAAAAACATTTCAGCGACCGTGACCGTCCACACCGACAAGTTTAGCATTCAACACGTGTCGCGCGAGTGATGAAGATAGAGAGAGAGGTTGCTAGGTGACGGGGCGTATATACTGAATTTTAACAAAATAACTGGAGAGAGAGAGAGAGAGAGAGAGAGAGAGAGAGGGGTAAGGAGGGTGGGAGAGAGAGCTAGTCAGCAACATGTAGGCAGGCTGAGTAAAGAGAGGTCGAGACTGTGTTCGTACATTTTTTTTTCTTTTTTACTCACAGTAACACACCGGGTGGAAACGTCGTGGAAATGGACAGCTGTGTAATGGATTTAACGGGGACGAAGTGCCGCAGGGAGAGCAGAGTATCCGGATCCTGAAAAATAGTGAGTATGCTGATTTTTCTCTCTTGTGGGGTGTTTGCTGAAGTCCCCAACGGATTTTGCCCTTCAAATTGGCACAAGGCGGCAAGCGCGTGAGACGGGTCTGCGTCAGCGCCCGAAGACTCGTGTGTCTCGCGCGGTTATCCACTTTGATGGATAGGAGACAACCGGCCGGTGAGCAGGGGTTTGACCCCTCTGTCATTGATGCGCGTGCACATAACGCAAGGTCTCTCTCACCTAGACACCCTAAACACACATAAGATAGTAGTGACTTTTACCCTACAGGCTCACAAATAGTGTCTGTGAGTCTGAACTTTACATTATTGACAAGGGTATAGCCTGGTAACGTTACGCTTCCTCAGAGAGCGCAGGGATCCACGGGGGAGATCATGTATGTATAGCCATTTCCCAGACATGTGTGACAAGTGGTCGCCGCGTTTAATTGACAGGCTCATATAAATGGAGATACGTGTATTTTTTATTTAGATGTTGAGAAACTGCGTTTTCAGTCATTGGTTTCTCCTTGTTTTTCGTTGCATCAAACGATTAATCAGTTTTCGTCACGTTGTGTGTAGCTGCAAGTACACAAATACGCTAATATTCACGGCTTTCAAACCGCTTTTTATTACAATAGGAACTAGCCTATGTCATTGTTAAAACTGCAGTTGAGAAGTGTAGCATATTCAAACAGGTCACGGCTGTGTTTAATGGAATTATAAAAGCGCATATTTTACATGCAAATATCAGGTTGATTTAAATTTCATCATTTCTTCCATTTGAGCGCCTGTGCGTTGAGGTTGGTAATTGAGGCGCCTTTTTTCTTGTAGCTCAGATTGCCTCATTTTGTGTACCACTTGTTACTGGGCAATCAAGATCAAGGCATCTGCATGTCACAGGCTTATTAGGAGGAATGGGCTGACTTTTATTCTTTAGTGGGATTTAACACGGTGCAAATATCAATGCTGTGAATGCCACCGTGTCATATTTGTGTCGTAGGTTTCAGCTTGGTTGGCGTTCTACTTGTTTCTGCCTAAACTTGAAGCTGAGCCAGCTCTGAATATCCGAGTTTATTTAGGGTAATCAGTGTATCTGACAGTGCCTTGCTGAGCCTTACCCAAATGTGAAGTTGTGGCGACCTGCCCGAGACATTAAAGTTGGCTTGACAGTATCCCTAGACGAGTCCCCGTGGGACTGCTGGTTTCTGCAGGAGTCACCTGAAGGTTCGTCTGACAGGTTTAAAGTTGGCAGGTAGGCAGCGGTGGTACTGGAGGAAGGGAAGTGCAGGTCGAGCTGTCTCCCAGATTACTGCTGCTTTAAAGTCCCTCCCGTGATACAGCTGTTGAGTCCAAGTACATAACCCCCCACCGTACAACACATGCTCATACACAAATGAAAATGAAAACACACTTGCTTCAGTTAAAGCAACACAGCTTGAGGGCATTTTGGGAAGAAAGCCCAACAGGAAGCTGGCCTAGTGGTCTTGAAACGGCACATCCCATGGAGAGAGAAAGAGAGGAGCCAAATTGCGTCCTGTTTTTCCCCTCGCCTTTTTAAGACCCACCCCCCGGGATTCGGTGCTTGCCAGACCCCAGCTGTTCTGAAGAGCCACCTCCTACGTCCAGCTCTGTCATGTCTATGCATCAGAGCTGTGTTACATCACCCGGCGTACAAGAGTGACTGACTGATATTTTTCACAAGACTTAAGAGCAGTTGAATGTTAAGTATGATATAGCCTAGCATTTGCTGAATAGTTTGGATTGGGTCCCTATCTAGAAGTGCAGCTTGTACAAAGTAAGGGTATAGAGGATTTGTTTGGTTCCCATTGAAATATGTAGAAACAGTTAGGGAAATTGTTATCACAATGTAGGAAATTTAAAAAGTATATTGTCAAATCGCATTTGTTTATTAAAAATTGCAAATGAATGTTTGCATATTTTGCAGGGTGTAGTTTGCTATATTATGTGAGTTGACTTTACTGAATGATTATGTGTATCAAAAAGTGCCGTTTTTACGTCCCTTGTCTAAGACCCATTCAATTGATTAAATGGTAATGCTAATATTGGTTACTTAAAGGGACAGTCCGCCCAAGAATAAAAATAATTTTGTTATTTACTCTCCCTCGAGTTGTTCCAAATCTGTATGAATTTCTTTGTTGTGATGAACACAAGAAAGATATTTTGCTTGTAAACAAACAGTTCTTGGCCACCATTGATTACCATGGTAGTCAAAAGTGCCCCAGAACTGTTAGCTTTCCTACATTCTTCAAAATATCTTCTTATGTGTTAAACAGAACAAAGAAATTTATAAAGCAATTTTTCCTAGTCAATGACCAAGAATGGTTACAAGCATTCCAAATATCTTTCTCTGTGTTTATCAGAACAAATTAATTTATACAGATTTGGAACAACTGTTCTTTTAATATTGGTAACCAAAAAATAATCGCGCGCAAAAAAAAACATAGATGGACTTAGAGTACCTTGCCCTTTACATTTAATTAAATGTCAAAAAAGAGATATAGAAGAAATTAGCCTCCCTGCATTCCAAAACTCAACAGGTGTCCAAAACTGGGCTCCCCAAATCTGCAGAGATTTTGAATATTTCAGTGTCTCTTATTTAACCAGTGGGAAAAGACTGGCAGAATGAATGATTGTTATAATCAGATCTTTTAAAGGCTTGGAAAGTTAGGTACTACATCCCATATTCAAACCCTTGTTTTGCTTTGGCGCATTTATAACCCCTATAGCTTACTGCTCCTGCTTTCTGAAACTCATAGGCATCGAGAACTGGAATTAATATACATTAGGAGGATGGCAGCAGCCAGTGTTATATTCCCAGGGCAGCACAGGATTTGTCAACATTGCTATGCAAAGTGAGACTTAAAATCTTGACAGTGTAGCTTCTCGAAGAACTAGAGTGCTAATGATTTTCAGCAGTTGTGCATCCTTGCTTTATCTCTTCCTCTCCTCGACGGTTCACATTTGTTTATGTTGTGTACTCACTGCTTGGTAGCGAAATCACTAAGAAGAACATCTCGATGCAGCTGGAAATAGCAAACATTTTACTTTGAAAAACTGTTTGCAATGTGTGTGCTCTGGCGGAAAATGCTGAAAGTGCAAAACTGACATGTAAAGTCATATGCTTTTGTGGAAGATGGTAATTATGCAATTTCTTTTACCTTTATATATGTGCCGGGCAGAGCCCACCAAAAATGTAGAATTTTATTTTACAAGATTTTTCAGCAAAGTGCACCAAGCAGAGCAGACAATGTCCACTTGCAGCTAACGAGAATAAATTAACTTAAGTCTGAGGCATTATGTACTAAAACATGATGTACCAAACTTATTTGGGAACATTCCAAAAATGTATTTTGTATAGTTTGAATGTGTACAGTTTTTTTATTTTAGACATACTTTGTTTTTTTAATCTTTCTTTATACATTCTTGTCCCCAGACATTTTAATGCCGCTTTCACACATAAAAACAATATTTCGAATTCAACGTTCGATCCAACTTTATGTCAAAGCAGGGGTTCGACTCCTCCGCAAGGTCGACTTCAAAGGCATGTGACAGAAAGTCAATGATGTAGTGAAGGCCCATTCACAAATACCTTTAGCCTTCCATCATTTTATGTTACACGCTTTCAGTGACAACCTTGTTAATTCCAGTAGCATGTGCAATGCTTTCATGTTGTGATGTAATCAAACTTTGATTTTTGAACTGAAAATTAGAAAAGGAAACTTTACACTTTATGCAAACACAAATTGAAAGTGATAGTTTACCCAAAAATGAAAATTCTGTTATCATTTACTCACCCTCTTGTCATTTCAAACCTATATTACTTTCTTTCTTCTGAAGGACACAAAGATATTTTGAAGAAAGTTGGTAAACGAACAGTGCTGGCACCCATTCACTTCTATTGTATGGACACAATATAAATGCAAGTAAATGGTTGCTGGTTAGCAACATTCTTCAAAATATATTTTTATGTTCTGCGGAAAAAAGTCATACAGGTTTGAAATGACAAAAGGGTGAGTAAATGATGACAGAATTTTCATTTTTGGGTGAACTATCCCTTTAATGAGAGTGTGTGAAAATGATGTAACCTCTATTTTTTGACTCTTGTTCTATTCTATCTTTATTTAAGCTTTGTTGTAAAAACACACAGAGCAGCCGCCGTATGCTGTAACAGAGTTATATGATATTTAAACTTGATCTCTCTCACACCCAACAGACATTTTCTGTCTAATGGTCCTGCACAAGGCTGCCAGGCAGCAAGCATCATTCTGCACGTTCTTCCCTGCCGCTTTTTCCTCTACATCCCCTGAAGATTCTCACCCAGATGCAGATGCGCTCAGATCACTGTAAATTAAGAACTCCACACTTTCTTCTTGTATACCAGCAGAGACTCCCCAGATGTCTACATTCATCCGCTATGATTTCTAGATTGGTTCCAGTAGGTGCACTCCCCTCATGCTACGGCTTTGTATGAACTTGTCGCCTATTGATTTTTCATTTTAATTTGTAGCTTTTTGGCCAAGTCTCTCAACTAGTATGTGGTGGAATTATGTCTTTGTCTTGTGACCACTGGGCTTGATTGCTCATCTAAATAAGTACCTTAGTGAAAAGGGAACGAGGCCGAAACTCTATTTCGCACTCTGTTAACATCGGGACTTGAAATCAGCCTGTGCATTACACCTTGCTTATCGGACAGGCATTAATGTTTTTTCTTTCTCAGGCTATTGATTGTAAATCCTTTTTTGTTCAGATGTAAACCGGAATTTCGTCGACACGCTCGGGCCTGATGAAGTTCACACTCGGATCAGTGGTACACGGCGTCTGAAGAAAGTTAGCCAAGCTCACCCTGGGTTCAAATTAATTCGACATGAAGTCTTGGGGGGCGGACGGATGGGGGGGGGTGGTTTTTCAGGGATTCCCTCATTCTCTTTCCTCTGAGCGAGACAGACAGAACCCGGCTCCCCGTGAGCATCCAAAATTAAATCTCAGGGGCCTCCACAGATGTCATTTTCAATGCAGGGCAATATGGCTTGCTGCTGCCACTGTCACTTTTACTCTTTGGTGCTCCACTCTCTCTGCCCTCCCACCGGGCTTTGCGGTGTGATTAAAATTAAGCTTCACACCTTTGCAAGTTTTTTCGTCTCTCGAGTGTGATATAGTGCCATGTTTGATGAGATGAATGATTTTTTTACCCGTCTTATTTAATTTTCCCCCTTGTGAAGAGGACATTTATTATTAAATGGCCATTTTCTGATTCATCACTGATTGATGAAAACATGTTCAGTTTGCTACCATTACTCCCAAATTGCTCAGGATACTTAATGAGATCTCAGTTAGGTTTAAATATAAACTTTAATTTTACATTATATATCTCTAGACCTGGTTTAGCCAGGAACAAATGGCGGGCTAGGATCAAGAGGCAAGAAGGTTCGCACATCCACACTCATCATGCCACACTTAAAGTGGTTGTATTGAAGATGAAGAAGCCTATTTGACAGATAAATCCAATGACATCAGTATCAAAGGATGAGAAGAGTGACTACGAAGCGTTCAACTGTAACACTCACCCCGGGATTGTTTCTCATTAGCTCTAATAAAGTGCAGGGTCCTTGTGTAATGAAATAAGCCTTCAGGTGTGTTGTCAATGCTTTTCTGTTTATTATTTATCATCCCCCATTTTATTACTTTACTCCTCTTCACACTAACAATGCCCCCAGCTGTAACAAAGCTCTCAGAGTATAGCATCATAGCCAGATGTTTCTGCCCAATCCATTACTCGCCATCATCATTGAAGTGCATTGGCAAACAACGCAACCTCGCTGTCATTCACAAATCTGCAACGCTGTCCTTTCTGTGCGATGTTTTTGTTAGGTGCTTCAATGTTATCTTCGAGTCTGGAGTTGCTGTTTAAAGCTGGGGACAGATATACCATGTTGAATAGCAAGTGAATGAAATATGTTGTCTTCAGTAGATCTCCAAGAACACTGGCCATATACGCATATATTTTACAATCAGGGTCAAGGTAGACACAAGATAGCAGACTTAAGAAAAACCAGTGGGGCTGTAGGATGAAAGTAAGAGATTAGGATGAAGGTTGAATGTAAGGTTATGCATAATAACAGCGAAAGTAAAGTCAGAAGAAGCTTGAAAAGAAGGTGTGGATGTTCAGTACTGTAACACACATTCTCTTACTTGTTCTAATGCCATCAGTTAGTCAAGGCTTGATGTGGAAAATGCAACACATCAATCACTTAAATCCAAAGGAGATTCACTTTTGTGTAAAGACAAGGGGCGCATACTGATTGTGCTGAATCGCTTCTTCCTTATTTTTATGTGGATGTAGAGCATATTAGCGCTGTCCTTCTGAAACCTTGTTCTCCATATTTAGTGATTTTTAGTATGTTTGTCACTCAGTTTTCCAAATAAGTAACCATAAAAAGCATTATAACGTGTTTGTTAACTTTGACAACGCAGTATTTAATCATTTAAGAAGCACAGTGTTTTTCCATTTCCTGAAAAACAGCGAATTTGGACATCCGAGGCCTCATAGGCTTGGGCCTTTTTAGGGTGGTTTATGGAATCCATTTCTGTTCCCTACCAATATTTCACAGTCTGACCCTTTGTCATGATTCATTTTTTCTTTTGAATTGTCGTGTTACACACTCCACATTGTTGATGATTGGTAGATTGAGGATCTTTCAGTTTGTGCATCACAGGTTTTAGGATTTCTGAGCAGGCAGCCATACATCAGCGATTGAGGCGACCTGCTCTGTGGATGCTGGAAAGTTATCGTTTTAGGTCACCTGTCTGGACTGAGATTGTCTACTGGCAGACTGTCAATATTTTTGTGGGACATAACAAAATCGAAATATTACACACATAGATGGCATTGTTCCAGATTCAAACGGCATCTCAGACTCTAATCTAGCTGCAAAGCACATAACTGGGTACAATTTAATGATGACTTGTTATAGTTATCTCTAAAGCCTGCATATATTTTCCACTTATTAGTGGAAAAAGAAGAGCAAGCGATCAAAGCAGCAGTGCAGATAGTGCGTTACACTCCGTTTTGAAACGGTGTTTAATGGAGATGTGACGATCAAAACATTATTCACTTATTTTAAAGGAATGCTTGTGGTGGGACACTGTGGACATTTGTTTGAATGTGTGTGGATGTAGCGTCTGTGATTTATAGAACATTTTTCAAAAGGGTTTAAGCACAACATGCTGTCAGCATGCTAAAAGTATTCATTTTAATTAAAAATAATGATTATATACACATACATGAATCCAATTCAACCCACAAACCAATTAATTTACGTAATGCATAAAATTATGATATAAATAAATATATACGTATCTTAAATATCATATTGCATATGCAATGCACATACATCTATATAATTTATTATGTATTTTTCCTATTTAATCTTTCAATTCAGCGAAATTAATGTCAATATATCACAGATACATTAATGGCATAGTGAGTCCCACACACAGATAACGGGTAGATGACATCAGGGACTGTTCTATTAGAAATACTCGACAGCTCTATGATCGACTGCAGCCTTGGAAATTGCAGTGATGTGTCCTCATGGAGTAAATGCAGACAGCATTTGGGTTACATCAGCATCAGGCCGCATGCCTTGTACATGTCATTTAAAGCTTGCTTTGTTGAATTGTTAAGTACTATGCCCTTTCACATCCATTATCTACAAATGGACAATTAATAGCCAAAATTGTGGGTACTCACTTGCCTCCAATTTGCATGCATTTCCTCTGTCTCACAATTTTTCTTTTGGCTTTTTCTTTGTCCATATCGGTTTCGAATATGTGGGTGAATCTTGCAAAACATGTCCAGGTCATATCTTATTTTTTATATTTTAAGTCAAAAGAAAAAATATTAAGTATATCTGTAGGAACAAAAGTTTTCGTATGCATCGTTTTTAAATGTATCTGAGCATTTATATATTGGAGTATAGACATACCCTAATGCTGTATGGTGGACTATTCTACTCTAAATCATTTAACAAATTGTGTGGGATTTTTTTGCATTACGTTATTGAATTTGTTTGTAGGAGAGGTGTATAGGGGGAGGAACAGGTTGTGTAAGATTCATCCATGCAGTTGCCATACTTTCTGTCTTATGTTTTCTGTTTCTCTCATACAGTATGTTGTCAGCTGTAGAAAAAAAGGCAGCGTGCCTGCTTGCAATTGTCCTCGGCTGCAGTATTTTGCATGGTTGTAACCTGCATTGTGGGGACTGACCCTGTTTAAGTGTGAGAGTTCCATCTGCATGGTGAAGTGTGCTCAGGGCCACCGGCCGGGCTGCATTCCCCGCAGTTCTCTTTAAGAGCCTGTGTCTCAGCCAGCTAATTACCAACTCATTAACTCAGGCAAATGGGACTGCATTCAAAAAAAAGAAAAAGAAAGAATACTAAAGCCATGTAGGCAGAGGAACGGTGTTTGTTGTTGTTCCGTTCTGTTCTTCTTGCAACTGTCCTTGGTCTGTCCTCATGAATCTTCCTCATCCTGGTCTTACCCTCTTACTTTCTTTCCACCTCTTTCACCTCATGACTTTTTTGGTGACTCCGTTCCTTTGTCTTTTTACTTACAACCTCTTTCACCTTTGTAATCTGTAATCTTCTAGCGAAATACAGGCATGCTGAATTTTTGCTCCCCACCTCCCCGAGCCTCTTTTTAATTTGAATTAAGTAAATGATAGTTAAGAACACTAGAAACAAGGTCGCCTGTTGATTACGTTCCCCTTGTTGAAGAATACAGCAGGGATGGCCAGCACGTGTAGTACTGACAGGATTTGTTCTCGGAGAAGAAAGCCTCACAGATGCCATAACACCTTTTTTCTTTTTTTTCCCAAGACCTCATTTACAAACACAATATGCGTTTCATCATGCCGTCCTTTTGTGGATACAAAAGATTGCACCGGTGACCCATCAACTGCGACACTCTTCTACCCACAGTGTATTATATTATATTTTTCCTCCTTTGACTTCATTGTGCTTTGAGCCTTGCTAGATCCCAGGTACAATCTGCTCTCTGACACTGGCTCGCTCGCAAAGAATATGCATGAAGTAATGCATCTCTGGTGAAATAAATCGCAATGCTGTGCTTCTCATGCTGGTAGACGGATGACAAACCCCATGGAAGACCAAACGAAGGTGCCGTTTTCATGAAACGATTTTGCCAGGTGGGAGGAAAAATGTCAATTTTCACCCAAGAAAATCATGCGAGAAACAAAAATTTAAGTTTAGCATCAGTCTTGAGGCACGCTTCAAAATGAGTGCCTGATGAAGGTGCCCTGAAACAGATTGGAACATTTGCACGTGAATTAGTATTTTGTGGTGTGTGTGGCGTACGGCGCGTCGCCCCTGTTGCGAGGGACAAGGCCAGGCCTGAGTGAGAGGAAGCCATCTTTAGCTGCATGAAATTCCATCTCTGTCAGTGTCGGGGCCCTGCAGTGCTGTGAAAGCGGTTCGGTCTTGACAGAATTTAATTTGTTTTTCTTTTCACATCTTTTCTTCCAGGTTGAGGCTGTGCAATATGTTGCTAAGAGGATGTTTTTGTTACGAAGGGATCTTCAGCTTGATTGTGAATCCAAAGATAACACCTCGCTATAGAGTCCTTTTTCCTTTTTTTCCCAGGGAAGGTTATTGCACGGCTTAGAGAGCACTTGTATGTTCTTTTGCGCCGATGGGACGAAGCTTACGTCAACGTTTCCGGTCTGTAATGCATTCGATGAATGGGTCTATGCTCTGGTAATTATCTGAAATAATTAACACCAGGTTTTCAGGGTATTGCATATTATTATGTCATTAAAACATTCGTGGAGGTGTGCGAGATGACGGTGGGCGCTGTGACCTGTGAACATCTGCAGTAAACATGGGTGGACTTTTCTTTTGCACAATAATTTACAATAACATTATCTGAACTCTGTATTGTAGCTACATACTGTATACATGGTAAAATAAGACGTTTTTTTAAAGTCAGTTTAAAGTGAATATTTATCCTGCACACAGGCTGTACCCTGAAGATGTACAATAATGTAACTTTTATGGGTCGATAATAGGGATGTAACGATTCACTCAGCTCACGATGCGATGCGATTCACGATTCTGATCTCACGATGCGATTTATTCACGATTTACTCACGATTTATTTTTACAAAATGAGTTGAAACAAATTAGAAATGAACAACTTCCCTTGCATTATTTCTTAAATGCTTCACATTTCTTTGTATTATAAAATTATCTTTTATTTCAAATAACAAAACTAAACTGCAATTTTATAGCAAATTAATAATAGAAAAAGTCTCTTTAATATAAACAAACTAATACTGTCTGTGCTTTTCTTGGATTTCTTTTGCATTTAAGAAATATCAGCACATAAGTTTTTCTATCTGGTTCTCAAGAGAGCACCTGGAGATTCGGTTTGGTGCTCACATTGCACATAATGAGACAAATGATATTTACCTATTAAAAATAAAAGTAAAAAAGTAGTTACTTTTTAATGAACAATAAACAAAATAATAAAGTGGGATAATACTATATTTATATTACTTTAAAGTACACTTAAAATACAATGATAATGTATTTCTTCTTGATTTTCTTTTTACATTAGTAAATATAAATTTTCAACACCAATTTTGAAACCTAAAACGACAACCTTTTTGGTTTTTGGCAGGTTGCTGGGAAGTGCACTAGAGAGCGCACATGGAGACTTGCGGTGCGGAGCTAGGATCTGACGTAAATCGAAATCTTATCTTGTATTTAAAGGGACCGCAAGCAAACAAGCTTGTTGATCTTGTGCAGACTGACCACAAGAAATTGATCGGTGGAAAGAACTTTATTGTAGTTACACGTTTGCTAACGAAATAAACCAATTAAAAGCCATTTGTGTGGTGTGGCTTTTGTGTTCATGGTTAAGTGCTAGTCTAATTTCAAAATTATAGGAGACATTTACTAGCCTTGGTCTTTAATTAACATTAATTTGTGTGCAACCTACATTACAAACTCTCCTGGTCGAAGTGTAACGTTAGCTTTAATGTAGTTGGTCAAAGCGGTGTTATTTTGAGCAAATGAATTTCATTCCCGCTGGAAAACAAGCGTTCTGTTGTTGCATATGTTGCATATAAATAGTTTATTTAATATTCTGCAGCAGTAACACTGTTTTGCATGCTCTGGCGCTAAAGTTAGCATGAAATTCCCACTTATTTACAGAAAATTTATAACGTTAATGCACATCATCAGCAACTCAACAGGAAAACAAACAATCTCAGACACTTTGGTCCACGCATAATTTTTTTTATTTATGTCCCTGTACGCAAACAGGGACGCGTCGTATAGGATTGGGAAACCCGCCACAGCAATTACCAACTTCTCCTCCATTTTGCTTGGGAACTAATGTGGTCGGAACCAAAGTTTACAGGGCTGCTTTCTCTGGAATCATATCAAGCGATGGACTTCTACGTTCTGATTGGTTGCCGCCGAACCGCGTCATAGCTCATTACCATAAAGTTGACCTGATTTCAACTCTCCTTGACGCCCTCAACGGCCAAGACGCGCCGCGCCGCTCCTCGCCGCTGCTCGCCGCCGGCTCACATTGAAAATGAATGACTTCCGGCCACTTTGACGCTCTCAACGGCGGCGGTCTGAACGCACAGTAACGAAAGCAGAACCAACAAAGGCGGAGCTACCAGTACTCCGTTTTTCATCATTTACACCCAGGTCCCGTTTAACACCGGGAACAAACGACATATCAGTAGTTTTAGCAGCATTTAGTACAAACGAAAATCTTATCCAGTATTACATTTAGTCGGTCTAAAACAGTGATTGTGCATCAAAAGATTTCAACCATGTCAGTACGCAAATGAGCGTTCTAAACTTATTTACGGAGCGCATTTTTAATTTTGGTAGCGCATGCGCACCTGCGCACCACTTATGAGCATCCCTGAGCATGGCCACGTTTAGGTTTGCAGTGAACATGGCGGCCCCTGCCGTTCAAAAAATGTATTGCGATTCAGTTCACACCTCAACCGATTTGAATCGTCACACATTATAATCGATTTTCAGCTGGCTCACGATGAATCGTTACATCCCTAGTCGATAAGGTACAATTACATTTCTGTCTTATGTTAAAAGGTACCGCCCCCAGTGACAAGCTATAAAAGTACACATTTGCACCTTTCTTTCTGGCAGTTCTTTATTAAAGGGATAGTTCACTCAATAATGAAAATTCTGTCATCATTTACTCACCCTCTTGTCATTTCAAACCTTTATGGCTTTCTTTCTTCTGTTGAACACAAAATATATTTTTAAGAATGTTGGTAACCTAAGAACGGCGGTACCCATTGACTTGCATTGGTTTTGTATCCATAAAATAGAAGTGAATGGGTATCGCTGTTGTTTGGTAACTTTAAATACCAAACAACTTCTTTATTTAATATCTTCTTTTGTGTTCTGCTAGGTCATGCAGGTTTGAAATGACATGAGGGTTTTCATTTCATTATCCCTTTAATACACATTCCTGGTCTAATTTTAGCTGCATGTTATTTAAAAATATCCAATAGCATGCTCCACCTCTATAAAATGACTTTCTTTTTCAGCTGATGTCACCAATTCTAAATGTTGAGTCCATTTGTTGAGACAAGCATTTGTAAAGTCTGTGAGCTGTGAATGATGAAGGGCTCATGCAGCTAGATGAGGCTCCGTGGACCGCACCATAATTCAACGCCACGTCTGAACCACAGACGGCCGCATGTTAGACAGGATTGCGCAGCACAGAGACAGCGATCTACCCGCATGTCTTGCCTCAAAAGCGACCACAAAAGACCTGCAGGACTTGCGGCTGAACAACATCCAGGGCTTTCATAAAAATCAGTGCAGTCTTTGATAAAGGAGATGTTGTCAGTAGAACCCATCCATCGGTAAAGCAAAGGATGAGGTTTATGATGGGCTTTTCAGATGCTGATGCATGGGGCTACCCGCATTAGCACCGCTTATACGATATATATATATATTTTTAGAGAGAGAGCCATTTCAGATAAATGCTTCTCACTGGGGAACACTGCATTGCAGACCTATGATCTGAACAAGTGACCATCTGTTCGACCCTTTATTTTTTTGTCCCAACGAGCAAACTTGCACATGTAGAAGGAAATGTACATGCAGATGCTACTGTACCATCTTCGAATATTTATATGGGTTCATTCAGAAGCGCTGAAAGATTTTTATATCCAAAAAGTTCATTCAAAACTGATGAAAGTGTGCTGCTGTAAATTTAGGGTATCTGGAGCCAAATTCATGGCGGTGGGGCAGCTGGAAAGTGAATGATTCCAGAGATTCCAGAGTGAAATTGGAGGCAAATGTTATTTGAAGGTTCACTATTAACATAATGTCTCAGAGCCAGCATTTTTTGAAAGCCGCGAGCAAAGCACCCTTTGAAGAAAGCGAGGTTGCTGTACGTAGACCAAAAGCACAACCAGTTCTTGTCAACGCACTGTACTTACCTTCAGAGTCATGTAGTAGCACAAATTGCTTGTTTTGAAAGGAGCACAATTTTGGATGTAAAACACCTGCGACTAAAAAAGCAATACATTCTTGTTAGCGTTATGAATAGATTGGGTGTTTTGCTAGGAAATGCCAAGTCATATGCATGTTGGCAAGTCTTGAGCAGTAGGGGAACGGATTTCTAAGCCAGTCAATTTCAGAGTCAGTCAGTCGGATACAGAGCTCTTCAAATTTACTGCCACACATGCTAGTACCTCAAGCTGAACCATGATGAAAAGAACCTGCTTGCTGAGCACCAAGTAACTCTTATTTGATTTTCGCCCTTCACTTACTTGGACAAGTTCCACAGTTTAGCTTGTTTGATGTAGTGTGGAAAGATTAATTTGATCATTACCATTGATAGACATCACCTAAAACCAATTACTGTTGCAATGCTAGTTTGGCTTACTTTGCTTAGGATTGTTGGCTTAGCTTACATTGTTTTTTGTCTAGTCCACACGTACACAGGTATTTTTATAAACTGAGTTTTTCTTCCTTAGTTTTCCAAATAATCTCAGTCTACATAATAACGCAAAAACACGCTATAAAGCACTGTCAAGAGCATGCCAAACCAACGGGTAACGCTTTACCTCTAACGTAATGCTGTGTTGGCCAACCAGAAGCCTGAAAAAAGGTTTCCCTGGCAGACGTTTTAAAAAATGTTCGGTTTCAGTGACCTGAAGCTGCGTTTGTCTGTGGACGAACGGCCAAACCACATAGAAAAAGCTGCGGTTTTGAAAACACCCGCGTTTGTGTGGACAGGGCATTATTGAAAAGCAGTCGTGTGTGCTAAGATTTGGTCTCATGCAGAAAACGTATATTGCCTTTACAGTCTGCTACAGGGTTGTCGAGGTATTTTCTCTTTGGCTCATTTCATCATGAGGTCACTCACCCCGGAATGAGTCAATTCTACTTATCAACCCTGAATGGATTTACACAGTGCGACCTGCGTGTCGAGACTAAAATATTTATTGGCATCGTACACTTGGGAAAACAACATGAACTGTGTCTGTAATTTAAGCACTACAGTACCACACCTGTAGAAGAAAAAAATGTGTTTACTATCCGTGTAACATGTAAACATTTACAATCATTAAAACCAACAAAGAAGCTATTGTTTTTATGACGATGATAGGTATTACTTTTTGCTAGATCTTAAATTGTGGACTAGTTTGGTATTTTAGGCTTTAGGCTATGCAAAGTCTGCTTGGCTACGCATTTTGTCATTTAGCAAATGATTTGAAACAAGTTCCGGTAAGTAATATCAATTACAGTTTATGCACACATTCTTTTTTTAAAGTACAATCGAAAACCATCAAAATATCTAAGAAAAGCATTATGATAATCTGAATTTGAAGTTATTGCTTTGTGGCGTCATCATGCCCTTGGGTAAGCTCAGTCACCAAGGCGCTTTAATAGAGGTTACTTATCATTTAACCGACGCCTTTTACTATAGGACAGGAGCGGCTCCCTTGGAGCAACACGGTATTAAGTGCCTTTCTGAAAGGCTCGATTGTGTTAGACTTCACTTAGAAACTCAACAGTTTATGTGTCAACCCTACCTAGCATCAAATTTGTGACGTCTGCATTATCAACTCAGAGCCGTAATCACCAGACGGTTACTCACAGAGGCAATGACTAGCTAAATTGCCAGACTTAGAGTGTTTTCACACTTTGTACGATTGATTCAGTCCCCACCCAAGTTCAATTGTCCCCCTCTGATGTGCTTTCACACTGTGCGCCGAACCGCTTTCGTCATCAGCGTGAGTGCACCGGCTGCTGTTTAAGATTACGATTTGAAAGCTTATAAAATGGGGGGGAAATATTGTTGCTTTCACGTTTTTTGGCTGTTGTGGTTATTTGGCATCACTACTAAAATGTTGGCGATCAGCACCTGTGTCTGTAATTTAAGTAAGTCGCTAACAGATTGTTTTCATAGCATCATTACATGAAAAGAATCCTAGACTCCATTTTCATGAGCGTGTGCCGTGGTGTGTGCATTCAGAAAAAAGCTTTCACAACAATCAATCAAAGCCAACTTTAAGGTCAAGCCAGTCAAAAGATGTGTGAAAATCCTTAACCAGGGTTGCAAAATAGTGACTCTTGCCCTCTTGCACTTAGCAGGGTTCACAATCGCACTTAGCAAGCACAATATTATTATTATTATTATATTCTGACCTTTCAGCCTGAGCTAATAAGTGCCCTGGGAAATATCTACAGTAAGATCTACAATCCTGGTTCTCAAATAACAATTTGCAACAAGCTCCGTTCACTGCATTAACAGAAGAAAATCTCAGAAGTGATTCAGTCTGGCGTGTGGGTTGGACTTCCTACTTTACTGTGGTTAAAAGACCTCATTTTCATGCTTTCTCACTTGTAACTCATTTGACGCAAACATAAGGAGATGGAAGCCTCCATTGCTTCATTTACAATCACAGTTAACTATGCAGATGTTCCTATCTAGACTCGGTCTACAGTCCGGGTTATTGTTTGCTTAGCCATCCATTTCTTCATATTTCTTTGAAGCGGAATTATAATTTTAATGGATTTTTATGCTTGATTGATGTGGAAGTCACCTTTCCTGCTCCTTTGGTTTCCACATGCCCTAAACGCCTAACCTTTTCTAAAGCTTTCAGTTGGTTTTTCCTCACCTTCACTTCAAGCACCGGTGTGCACATAAAATAACAGATATGGAGTAAAATAAATTTTGTTTGTGTTCTTCCATTTACACCGCAGTATTCCCCCCTACTCGCCACTGCGGTCTTTGCCCATCGGCCAGTGTGAATGCAGTAATGATGTTGTGAATTATGCAGCAGACCCTCTGATACGTCCTTTTGCCTTTGCTCAAAACTCCCTCATAGGCATCTGGCCTTTACGTTATTTTACTTGCCACTTGTCACTTCCATAAATCTCAACCCCCCTCATACGTCTTCCTTCTCGGCCTTGCATCCATCTAGGTGTCCACTTCTCAATTTTTCTCCCCCTCCTCTTCCGTTTGGTCTTTCTCAACAGATCTTGCTTTTCCATGTTCTCAACAGATCTTGCTTTTCCATCCTCATTCCGTAAGTCGTTTTCCAGTGTCAAGGGGGGAGGATGTTGGGAAAAGAGAAGTTATGACGTCAGCGTGCCGTCTGGTTGAAAGCTATGACATTAGCATCTCCAGCATTGAAAAGCAGCCAGTATGACGTTACAGACAGATATGCGTTTGTGTGTGTGGGTATGTACCTGTGTGCTGCCAATTCCTGAGTCAGTGCTTTAATAATATGCGTAAGACTGAGTATAGTTGCGCTATACATCACGCAACGTAAATCGTAATCTTGCTCGCATATATGCGTATGTATACGTTGTTTGTGTATAAATAAGTGCGTTTAGTAGGATATTAATTAAAGAGAGTGTGTATGTATGCGTCTGTGGTGCAGTAGGAGGGGTGGGTGGGTCGGGTTTTGATGGCTGGCGTACAAAGTGACTTGAAAATGATTCATGGTGTTGCTGGCGCTTACGGCCTGCCATTTGTATCAGCAGAACCGTGTCTCTCTCTCCCTCTCTTTCGCTCTCGCTCTCTTTCGCTCATCGTACGAGGAGCACAAACAAAAGGCGCGGAGGGCGGCCTCATCCCCTCTGTTATTCTCTGTGTTCTTTATTTTCACTTTTATTTACTCAGTCTGTTGTGGATCTACCCAGACAGAGACAGACACTTTACGGCCGAGCAGATTTATAGTGGAGATTCGAGACTCTCTCTCCTGCATTGAAGGGGGAATAACGCATGAATCAGGGCAGTGGGAGTAATGATTTCCCATCTACCCTGGGGAACGGTGGGGTTCAGGGGGTGAGATGTGTTGGCTTTTCTTCTCCAATCCCTGCACGGGGATTTAACTACCGCGGCTGGGTTAATGTATCTTGATGTCTTGTGGCATTCTAATTGATGTTGATGGACTACGCTGATGGCTCGCCTTCCGTGTTGTCCTTTATTCTGTCAGACATTTGAATTTGCCCTGCGAACTTGCTTGTTTTGTTACGTACTTGCTATTTTACTGATCGTAATTTTTTATATTTTTTTAAGTTTTACTTTACATTCAACCAGATTTAACATTCAACTCTCTCTTTTTCCCCTCCTCAAGGTTTTGCTCTTGCTTAAAGTGCCACCCACCCAAGTGACTCTCTGCCCTTGTCATGGCGGCAAGGCCTGCCCTTTCATTCTTGTTGGCTGTGCTGGCGTGCACTGGGCCGGCCCAGCCCTCCCCCCCACTGCTGCTCCGCCCCCGGGAGAGAGAGAGGGACTCGGGAGGGGCTTCGGGCGGAGTCAACATCGCTGTGGTCCACTCCGGCTCCTCCCACCTCCCGGAAACGAGCGCTGGGGTGGGGGGCATGGGCGGAGCCTCTGCGGCGGGCTTTGGCTCCGGTGCCGGGCCAAGCAGCAGCAGCAGCTCAGGGCCAGGTGTTTTGAATCGGGCCTGGTCTGGGCAGGTGGGTGAGAGCGTGATGACACCGTGGGGGCCGGCTAACGTGATCTGGCTGGCTGTGAACGAGAGCAGTCCCGGGAGCCTGTTGCTACAGTTGTGCGAGTTACTGGCCACCACACCGCTGCAAGGCCTTGTATTTGAGGAGGAGAAGCCACCACCACCCAACCGGGCACCATTAGCACCTATGCTGGAGTTTGTCTCGGCCCAGACAGGAGTACCTGTCATTGCTGTAGGGGGAGGCGCTGGCCTGGGGAGGGAGCCGCAGGTAAGACTGAACATCCATTCACAGTCTTGCAATATTTGTGTTGTATATCAATTTGTCAAATAGCTGTAGCCATTTTGCAGGCAGAAGTTTGTGTAGTCTTTAGGTCCTTTCCATTTTTTATACGACAGTACTTTCTTTTTTATTTAAAATTTTGCTTTCCCCCAGAGATTTGAAATGGTAGTATCTTGGTCATTTTTCAGTGATAGTCACAGTTATCCTCACTATGCAAACAGCTCTCAGTGGCCTGGAAAACCACTAAGCTGTCTCTCAAATATGCCTCTTCTAAATTTAGCAAAACAGTCCCTAATTATTCATCTTAATACGCATTAGTCAACAAAACAGGTCAGCTGGGGTTTTTAAAGAGTGATTTGTAAATTAATGTGTATGGTTTTGCCACTGTTACATAACTACTTGATGTTTGTATTATGTTGTATTTATAGTAATCAGTCATACAGATGTGTGTATATTTGTTACCCTGGACCACAAAATCAGTCTTAAGTAGCAAAGGAACATTTTTAGTTATAGCCAAAAATATGGGTCAAAATGATCGATTTTTCTTTTATGCCAGAAATCATTAGATTATTAAGTAAAGATCATGTTCCATGAAGATATTTTGTAAATGTTCTACCGTAAAAATATAAAAACGTCATTTTTGTGAGTAATATGCTATGCTAAGGACTTCGTTTGGACAACTTTAAAGGCCATTTTCTCAATATTTAGAATTCTTTGCACCCTCAGATTCCAGTTTTTCAAATAGTTGTATCACGGCCAAATATCGTCCAATCCTAACAAACCATACATCAATGGAAAGCTTATTTATTCACCTTTCAGATGTAAAAATCTCAATTTCGAAAAATAGCCCCTTAAGACTGGTTTTGTTGTCCAGGGTCACTGTATTCAACCTTTTGGCTATTGTATTAGTATCCATCACTATTTCAGGCCTGTGCTTTTCAGAGTGAGCTTTTATTCTATTTTTTTAATACTCTTTAAACACATGCTACAGTACATCACATGTAAGCTATATTGAGGATAGATCAAATGTATATGTGACCCTATCTATGAAATTCAGGCTGAAGTCTCAAAATATAATAATAGGATTAAAAGCATCAAATTTTGCTATTTTCTCTGCAGTCAGAGAAAATAGACAGACAGAACAAAAACATTATAGATTATAATTAAAATATTATATAATTAAAAGATAATAAATGTGACAGATGTGCTATACACAGGTCGAAAAACATAATTCACATATTCTGCGCTGATTTTATTAACAAAAATCTGTGAAGCTGAGCAGGATGGATTTAAACATGGTAAAATGTGTTAAAGTTAATTCACACTAATCCAACAAACTCATTTTATTAGGATTTGTTTGTTTGTTTTCTTTGTGTTGTCAGATTCTCTATTGAAACCATAGTTGGAGCGTGAGATGATTTTCTGTTGAAACCGTAGTTGGAGCAGGAGATTCCAATGGGTTAGCTGTTTTGCTAAGTTGCATTGTAGTCCATTTGTCTAGATGTAAAATAATGTATAAATTGATATTGTATCTTTATAGAAAGGCGTTTTGTAAATCGTATGTTAAAGGTGTGTGGTATTTCAGCTGGTTTGTATCCTCTCTGTGATTACAGGTGTTATTACTACAGAAAACGCATCCGGTACATCTATTATGTTCTGAAATTGACTCTGTCAGAGGCCTATTGACGGTCTCTTTTGTCACTTAAGCTTCAGGTTGTCAACACATGTCCTGGATTTACAAATATGTTGAATCTCTGTCTATTTTCCCACTTCTCTGAACAACACCGCCCGGGCTTGTTGGAAAAAATCCCAAGCTAATGTATTCATTCTCCGAGCAACCGGGATCCACCACTGGCATGTGAAGGTTGACTTGTCATAGAGGACTTAATAAGATTTCAGCATAATTGAGATGACCAATTAAACTCAAAGTTTCATGCTACCTGTGTTGTTTTATTCACACATTGGAGAGAGCCTCTCCGCCGGCGTATTTCTCTCCCGTGGAAAAATATTACATTACATTTTCATTTGCTTGCTTAAGCTTTAATTCACCGCACTCAGAAATGCTCATGTGTTGTGGATTGGTGAGCGCGTGGGTTCGAAGTCACGGAGTTAACTCTCTCACGCAAGGGCATGTCTCCAGAGACCCCTGTTACCTCTTCACGAACCGCCAACCAGATCACGGCACAAAGGAACCATTTAGCTGCTTTAATTGGGATTGTAATTAAATTAATTACATCATGTGGTTAAATATTTTGGTGTGAGCAGCAAGAAGATGTCTAAGCCACTGCTTTGACGCTTTGCTCTGACAGCGAGAGCTGCTGAATGTAATGTTGCAAATCCAGTTTCAAGTGTTCAATGTAGATTGATTCCAGGCGAATCAAAGCCGCAGCATCAGAGGAGACTGGAGTCTGTTAGTACTGCAAATCTTTGGAAAACACAAACACCTCGGGCGCTCGTTCTTCCCCCAAAAGAATGAAAAGGAAACTGCGAACATGGAATTGCATATTGCATCTGTTTTCAGCTGATTTTTCGTATCTTATAGAAGGAGCCTTCCAGGGTCCATTTTATTATCTGAAGGCATTTAAATGCTTTAAATACATCACTTAGTCCATCTGGACCTCAATATGGCGCACTATGCAGGACAGGAGATGTTTCATGTCTCGGGGGCACGGGCTGGCTAATGCACAGCTTCTGGTTCAAGTCTGGTACGATGTAAGTGAGACCAGCTGAATAGTGGTGCAGAGCTTAATATGAAAGAATATACTGCAACATGGAATGGAATGCTGCAATGCTATATGTCCTCAGGCCTTTCAAATCTCCCTGGCGATAGTACGAACTGTTTCATTGTGAACTCCAGTAATTTCAAAGGCTGTGCCCTCTGATTACAAGTGCACAAATGTTAAAAAGATTATAATAAAAGCTTTTGAATGGTTACTTGAGCTCTTTGGACCTGTGAGCTCTCTGTATGCGAATGAGAAATTGGCACACAGAGGCTTTTAAAGGCATCCAACCCTGAAACAATAGGCAATATAGGCTGAGAACTCCAAACCGTTTCCTATAATAATAATAAATAGGTCATTTTGGAAAAAGGAAATTGATTTTGGTAAACATAGGTTTGATTTATGCATTTCCAGAAATATAATGGATTTTTTTGGATGCCGTGAGACTGCAGATCAGGTTGCTCTATTTTTTTATATGTAAAAAGTGTAATTGCCGCTTTCAAAGGCAAGGAAGGCATAATGTACAGCCATCTGTCATTATCGTAAAATAAACCCCAGTCGGGACCCAAATGTGAAACGGAGGCTATACTTTATGCCTGTGATTCTACAGATAAAAAAATAAACTATCCATTAATGTACAAAAATTATATAATCTATTTAAAACATAGAAACAAGCAGACGCTATATTTTTTCTCTTATTTCATTTTTTTCCCTTCCAGCTTTTTGTACACAGTTTTGTGGTTGTTTATCCAAGGTTTTTTCTTTGTTTTAACTGGGGACTTATGAGCTTCTAGCCATCTATCAAAACTTTTATGCTCACCATATATTAATATTAATATCAGCCTCCCAGGCTATTTTCACTACAGTTGGTAGCCATAGTAACCATTTTGAGTCACAATATGGCACCTTCTATCCATTTCTTGCATTGTAAAGCGAAGAAAAATAGGGTTATATGAGAGACTCCTTAATACCTGTAATAAATGTAACTGTACTGTGTTCCTTCTTCGACAGTTAACATAAGTAAGTTAAGTTAAGATAAGTTATTGAATTACTAAGAAAAGCAACCAAATGAAGATTTTGCATTGTGAGTCTGATATGTTGCATACAAGTGACTTGAGAAATACATCAAATATCAATATTGTACATTTCACTGAATATTATTTATTGATGTGGGGGCAAAATTAATTGCTTTAATTTGACTTTGCTTTTTTGAATTTCTGTAATTAATAATGCTAGTTTACAATTACAATGTTAAATTTACAGGACTAATGATTATATTTTTTTGAATAACTATATTTTATTTCACATGTTAATTTAATATCCTGATCCAAAACAACCCAAATTTTTACGTTTATCAAGATCTGAAATGACTCGCTCCCTCCCTCCCCGTTGCTCTCAATAAAATAAAATAAAAAAAATTGATTATATACCTGCTCCAGTTTTGTTGCACCGAATATATCAGCGTATCTGATTTCAGTGCTCAATTGAAGTGGCGCCTCGAAGAAATGTTACCTGACCCATTTTACATCTACATCGCCACAAGTTACAGCACTACTTTAAAGGTGCCGTTCCCCATGATGCCAATTTTCAAACTTTAGTTACTGTGTAATGTTGCTGTTAGAGCATAAATAATATCTGGAAAATGATAAAGCTCAAAGTTCAATGCCAAGCGAGATATTGTCTTTAACAGAATTCGCTTTTCAAGGACTACAGAGAATGGCTGGAATCGGACTACAGCCCTTTACTTCCCAGGTAAATGATGTCACTATTCTGATTTTTTGAATAACCTCCGCCCAAAGGAATACGCCAAAAAAGGGGTGAAGCTTTCCTTAGAGAAGAGGAAGAGCCGCTGGAGTAGTGTTGGTTATCAGAGATTGTAAACATTTGACTGAGCTGCGCGCTTAATTACTTTCACTTTCATCACAGTACTACAGCTGGTAATAAGAATTCAGCTACACACATTCTAAGATAACCAACGGTCAAATAACAGCTTCCATGACTTTAACAGTTGACGCCATTGTTACTGTTTATTGCTAAAAGCCAAGCTTATGAATACATATCCACTGAGAGGGGTCCCGACCAATCACAACAGCCTGAGAAGCGGAAGCTCGCTGATATGGTTTGGGTGGGACATCTTCAGACACACGCTCTAAGCGGGGAACCAATCACGGCAGACTGGGTCAGCTTTACCTATCAGGAAGCAGGGACTTTATAGAAACTGGATAGAATCTGATCGTTTTGTGAGAAGAAGAGGTACAGCGGTGAACAATAGACTTGAAATATGTGAAATATAAAGCATTTTTTGAAACTAGAAATATAAACATCCATTGTTAAACACCCAAAAAACATAATCAAAGCTTCGAAAGCAGCCAAAGAACGGCACCTTTAAGCGCTTTGAGCTTTTTACACTTAGCAGTTCTTCATTTAAATGTGGCGCGGAGGTGAGCTTTTATACCTTCTTAATGCTCCTCTACAGTCGTGGCATTTTTTCCCCCTCCGTCAGGTTATTATTTGAAAGACCCGAGGAAATAGTCTGCCTTTATCCTTTGGTCACACTGTGTGAACATTTGATTTACATGTTTGAGGTTATAACTTTGCAGAGTGCCTTGTGTTTCAACAGAGATGTGAACTAATTCCACTTACGTTTTACAAATATGGATGCTGAGTATACGAGCAATTAATGTTAGGAAATAAAAAAAATCTGCCAGATTGCCAAGGTAACGCCTTGGGGGTATTATTCATGAGGGAAATGTACCATGGAGTTAATTGAGCCTTTATTTTTACAGGAAATGTTTGTATGTCTGTTCTGTGGTAAGCCGAAGTTAACATCGGCAGGTTTAACAGCCAATTGTTTGTTGTTGTCGTGATGGTTATTATGTTGTGATCATTGTGTCAGGCGTCTCCAGACGCAAACCACCCCCATTCTCGCAAAGCGCTCTTTGAGAACGCTTATGTTATACTCTAAATACGCTTTAGAGATACATTGTTCCATAAGCTGATCTTTTCAAAGCAAGCTGCTTACGCACAGATGCAAGTCATCTGACATCCAAAATGAATGATTTGTCTGTATGATTGCATCGCCGTAATTACAATATTTACTCTCACATGTCGCTTTAGCAGCTGCGGTACCCACAAAACATCTGAACACGGATGATCTTTCAAATCTCTGCTGAGGTCACGCTCCGCTAAACCGAATATTTAGAGAAGTACAGTCAGTTATAGAGGTTGCACATTTTTTGCTTCGTAACCAACGTCACCAGCGAGCACAGAACGGGCGTCGTGCCACAATATATTTGATAATGATTATGAAACATTAGTAAGTGTTAGACTAAGCGTTGCTATTATTCACCATAAAAAGAATGTCTTTTTTTGTCAGAGTCATAAATCTCCAGGATTGTACAGTGGAATGGTCACCGTCCTGGGTATAAAACCAAAAAACAGAGCTAAGCAAAGCCCAGCTGAGCATTTTATATCCAGAAGCAGCCAAGGACACTAATGTCACCTGAAACACAGGCTTATGAATAGCAATGAATGCTTTACGTCACGCTGTGTGGGTATTAAGACTGACTGTATTGATCTGAATGAGAAAAAAACTACAGGAACAAGAAAGGTAAGGGGAGAGAATGAAATGAATGAGAAAAGGTGAAACAAAGAGGTAGAACATGACTGATGAGTAACTAGGGATATATATTCAGAAAATGTCGTTGACGTAGAAAGTGGAGCCCGGCCATGATGCACTGGACCTATTTTAAGTGTCACTCTCTAGGTGTTTGTTCCACCATGTCCTAAGTTATCTTCTCTCTTTTGCCGTTTTAGGAAAGCGGCTCTGTCTACCTGCAGTTCCTTTGCTCCACTTCCCTTCAACTGGAGGTCATTTTTGAAGTTCTGGAAGAGTTTGATTGGACTGCGTTCTCGGTGGTCACCACGCGCCACCATGGCTACGAAGACTTTCTGGCCATGGTAGAAGGCATGATAGATGGCTCCTTTATCGGTTGGGAAAGAAAGAGCGTGGTCATGCTTAACCTGACTGATGACCCGGGAGGTGCTCGTGCACGCAGGCTACTGAAGGAGAATGAAGCACAGGTCAAGAGTGGAAATATATACACACACACTTGCGCACAGTATATACACACATATACAGTACAGTAAAATTTTGTGTTCTTTTTGTAAATAATACAATAAACATTTCTTGGGTGAGAAGTAAAATATGTGTAATATGTAAACCCCCTTAAATGTTTTCCAAGCATGACTCCCATATAGACGGTTTCAACGTAAACAAACATTATGTGGCCCAGACTTAACTTCCGGTAGACCGCCGCATAAATTTAATTTAATTTTATTCCATGAATATACAATAAAATATTCATATAAATTTATATTAATATAAATTAAATACTGTATATAATACATTTTTTTAGTATAACTAAAAACAGATGCACGTGCGTCTGATGAAGCCATCTTAATTGAAATAAATTACTTGCATTTGGTTGATGACCTAAAGTTGTATTCATACGATAAATAATTGTATTTTTATTTATTTATTTAATTTAAGATGACATCTTTCTTATTGTGTTTAAATGGGGTTTTAAAGCTCATAATTCTCTTTTATTTTGTATTTCTGATTTTTTATTTATGTACACTCTTAAACCATAGAAGAACAATTTTTTTATAAAGAACCTTTAACATCCGAAGAGCATTTGTTTCACAAAATGTTCGTTGTAGTGGAAAAGGGTCTTCAGACTAAAAAAGTAGGAAAGACTAAAAAAGTAGGAAAGAAATGACTAGCAGAATGATTCATTAAGGAACCAAAAATGGTTCATCTGTGGCATCGATGTGAGGAACATTTTGTAGCACATTTTTCTTTAAAGAGTAATATTCCATGACTTTTAGGGTCCTATTTTGGTTTATGTAGTGTCCAACAACAAGTTTACATACAATAGTGTAAAAACAATATTCTTTTGTTATAATAGGCAGTTTTTCTTACCTTACTTACCTGAGACTGACTCTCAAATGATTCGTTCGGCGAATCATCCGTCTAATCCCCTCCTTTCCACCAGCCTACTCTGATCTGATTGGTCAGATGGTCTAGTCTGCTGTGATTGGTCTACCGCGAATGAGGCTCACGAGCTACAGTGTTTGGGGGAGAAGACTGAAGTTTTCACGGGCAGTCCTAGCTAAACGTAGGCGGGGACTATATGTAGTGACGTAAATCCGCGGCGGTTCGCGAATCGGACTAGGGCACGACCCATTTGCGTGATTCAGAGTCGACTCCCTTTTTTCCAAGCCAATAACTTTGTTATTCATTCACCGTCGGATTTACAACTTGGCAGACTGCTTACTTTCACACACGGCACCATTACATACTGCATGAAATGTAATTTACATGATCTTGTAATATGTACTCTTTAAAAGTGTATTTAAATAAACCCTATTTGTAGAATGTACCAGAAGCTCTCTCACTCTCTCTCTGCACTCATGAAGTTCATTCCCTCCCTCTGTTTTCTTTCTTTCATCGTGCTGCTACTCCCTCCCCCCCGACACCAGCTTCTATTTCCGTTTTTTATTTCAATTCAAAGCGACTTTATTGGCAGTGCAATTAACAATTGTATTACCAAATCAGTCTCGGTTAATTATAGAAGTCTGAATATGACAACGAGAAGAGTAAAGGCAGCTCTAATGCATTTAGAGCAATTATTCCACAGCATTCCCTATAGTAAAGCTCTTTATGTGTTACATACGTTACTTCCTGCATATTCCCAACTTGCTGTCTCGATTAACTTTCTCGCTCATCACGCCGGAACCATTTCACTCTTTACTCCTTTCGTATTTTCCGTCTCTCGTTCTTCTCTGTCTCTCTGGCACCATGGCCTTTGCGTAAACGCTCCCAAAGAGAAGGAGGTCGAGCGACCTACGAAAGAGAAGACGGCATCTGTAATGTTACCGAGCAGCGTGACATTAAATGACAGTTTCCACCTGACCCAAAGGTGGCCAACTCAATTCCCCACAGGACTGGCCACGCCAGCAGACATTCTCTGTATTCAACGACTTGACTGATTAATTCTCCACAGTGTTCAAGCACCCAGACTTTCAGACCCTAATCAGTGAGTGATATAGGGCCGTATTCAAAGTGTCTGTCATGGTCTCCGCTAGAGAAAAAATTGGGGTCGGCTGATGCTGTGCGATAGATTCTGATTTTTTTTTCTCACAGTGATTAAGTCACTTCAGGTTTCATAAGGACCCAACAGACACAAACTACATCAAAGTGCAGATGTTATCAGGGATCTTTGTTATAAAATGTAAAAAGCCTGCCTCTGGTGGTTTTCTCTATTTCACTTTGAAAGAAAAGCTTAGCAGCTATATTTTAATTGAATTAAGATATACCGTAGGTTGGATACGGCTCTGTTATCAGTAAATAATCCAGTTGCCCCCAGAAAAGAAATGGATGACCAAAAAACAATTTCTATCATTATTTATTCAATTCAATTAAATTTTATTTATATAGCGCTTTTCACAATGTTTCATTGTTGCAAAGCAGCTTTACAGGAGAAAGACAAAAATAAACAAAAGTTAGTATTAGTAATAACAATAAGTAAATAACAAGGGTCCATCTTTGCTCTTTATTGTTGACGGAGATTGCTATACAGTATATGTACTGTATATATAGATACTTTTATTTTATTTTAATCTGAATTTGTGCAGAATGTTTACATTTAATTTTCCTGTGCTTTGGCAATGTAAAATTTGTTTTATCATGCCAATAAAGCTTCTTTGAATCTTGAATCTGGAATCTTGATTGCCTGGGCTGCAGCTGGGATGATCAATTAAGTCCACACGTTCTCGCAGGAGGATGGCACACATGAAGTCCACAGGTTCTCGCATGAGGATG